>NC_081528.1:32960682-33078182 GCF_030273125.1 Centropristis striata | reverse complement strand
TTTCTTATTTTAAAATAGAAAAAAAAAAAGGCAAATTGGTGTCTCTGTAAGCAGAAAATGTGCCTTTTTCTTTTGCATCTCCATAACATATATCAAAATTAGGACTTTAATTTGTTCAGTTCCCTATTAACGGATTAGAATTGTTAAATGGGTTTAAACTTAACCAAGTAACAAAAAACAAGCTTTTTAAAATTAGCTACTTTTTCACATTTCTGTTCCAAGTCACAGCTACATTTTGGAGAAGTCACTTCCTGTTAAAGTCACATGACCACCACACCAGGGTGTTGAGTATACGTCACTTAGGGATTTAATGAGTTAATGTGAAGCATAAAGCTTAATATTGGAGATTATAGAAGATTTAAAGTGTTTGTCACATGGGTGTCACCATGGGTTAAAATAAGGCTTTGGGGAGTTTTTGCAGCCTGCAGCGCCCCCTGGTGTCATGGAGACGTGAATGCAGCTCCTGTCAGAGTGACGTGGTTTTGTCTCATCATAACACCGCCCGGTCCGGACATGAGACGGACACCTCCTCGGTCTCCACATCTAGATGTCTAACCTGCACAAACAAACCCTGTCCTGTCCGTGTGAGAAGACCGAAGCCCCGCAGGAAGCAGACCGTCTCAGCGCTGATGGCCTCCGTGAAGAAAGACAACAGACTGACGAGTTCTCAGAGCTTTATGTGCGTCGGTTTCGCCGGGATTTTCAGTAAAACCGTCACGTCGCCTCTGGAGGTGGTTAAAATTAAAAGTCAGGTGGGGACATTTCACTGTAAGAGGGGTTTGTGGCAGAGTTTCCTCCTCATCTACCAGAATGAAGGACTCCGAGGCTTCTGGAAAGGAAACCTCGCCTCCTGTCTGCGGCTCTTCCCCTACACCGCAGTCCACCTCGCAGCCTACAAGAAGTGAGTCAAGTTTAATACAAGCTGTGGGTCGGTTATTTTAATGTTTGACATGATTAAATGACTAAAAGGGGTTCGTTTAAATGGTCTGTTTACTCTCAACCGTGAAGCTAAACATGTACTTCCTGTTTTACCGTACGAGGCGCACCTTCTGTTTTCAGCCAATCAGAGAGCAGCATTCACTCAGCAGTTATTTAAACTGACAGGGCGTATTTATGCCCTGACTGTTGACTCACAGGTAGACTGATATCTTATTATGTTTGTAATGATTAGATTATAAGTCAATCAGGAGAAAATTAATTAGTTGCTACTTTAGGTAAAGCAAAAATAATTATTCTAGATAAGTGTAATGTTTAATCAAAGTCTAATAATTTAACAGTTTAATGGTTGAAAACAAATGTCTGTCACAGTTCCCCAAAGCCTGAATTCACATCTTGTTTTGTCTTGACAACTGTTTAAATACAAAGATAATAATGCAAATCATTACAATCTACCCATTGTTTGTTTGTAAAATGAATTCATTGATTAATGAAGACGAATACAATAGACTACAGTAGAAAGCCTTTATTGCTGCTCTTCATTCAGTACCTGTGAGAGACAAAGACTAGCACAATAATGTAATTATAATCATAATCATCAATCATTGCTGTATATTTTTCTTTAGATTGACTAATCATTTAATCAACCCATTGTTCAATTCTAATTTTGATAATCAACTAATTGTTTAAGTCATTCTTTTAAAGGTAAGGCAAGTTTATTATATAGCACATTTCAAAAATAAAATAAAGTCCACATCCACAAAATGATCATTTGTATATCAGTTTCTCACCTTAAGGAAAAGTATAAGAAAAATGCATGTGTTTAGAAAGATAAATGGGAAAATGAGACTTGGATTATACTGCAGGACTTGAGACTTGTAAGAGTCTATAAACTAATGTTTTTAAAGTTTTGCAGTTCTTAGACACATAGGAGATTAACAAAGTGTTCTTCAAGAATTTTATGTAACCCGCAATGAGTAATTATATTCAAATGATAATTTTTCCAGGGAAGTATTCTTTAACAAAAATGCCAAAAATTGCTGGTTCCAGCTCATCAAATGTGAAAAATTTGATAGTTATATTTGTGTTATTTGATATTTAATTGGCCAGTGAGTGAAACATTTGGTTCTGGGCTGTTGATCAGGTGGGAAAAAAAAGATTATGTGTGATGTGGCAATTTTCCGTCACTGTTTTCTAACATTTTTATCAAACAGTATTAAATGAATTGATAAGAAGTAGTACATTTTATTGATAATGAAAACGTGTGTTAAGTGAAGGCTTAATAGACAGTAAATATACTTGATGTAGCCTATAGATAATTCCTGGAGAATCCTTTCTTATGATGAAAGGAGGTGTTGCCTGAAAGGCCTCACTCAGGGCAAATACAAACTCTTTCTCCTGTCGGGTTACTACAGGACAAAACAAGCGGCTCAGCCGGCAGCTCGTCTGAAACTTAAACATGCAGAGCCGCAGCCGTGTCAACAGTGATCAGGTGTACAGTCATAAATATCTCCTGTGTGTAGTGAAGCGGTCAGGATCCATGTGTTCACCTGTTATGCTTCAGGACACGTGTGCGTGAAAACACCGCTGCATCCTGACTGCAGACACTGCTCAGGGTACACTGTGTTCCAGGAAAGCACACACACACACACACACACACACACGTGGCTTCAGTTATCTATTTACTCCTTATGTTTAGGCGACTGAAACGTGACCATAACTTCATCTTATTATATCTCAGTTTATTATTGACTCAATGACCTGTCACGAGTGCTCAGAGAGATCTAGTTCTGTATCTCGTTTAGCTTTTTTTTTATGTTTCATTAATTATTTAGATTTTTTAAATAATGGTTTGCAAGGTATCTACTAATCATTACAAAAGTGAAACAAAAATGCATCCACAGGGAGGAGTTCTGCTTATAGGACGACCAGTAGGGCTGGGCGATATATTGATATAAAAAATATATGGATATATTTTTAAATGTGATATAGAATTAGACTACATTGCATATATCGATATAGTGTTTAAAAAAATCTTTCCTCATATATAAATGCTGCTCTTACTAGGGGCTGTCATATTCAGTTATTTTGTAATGTTCGTTGTTCTTTTCTCATAGAAATATATTTATTTCAGAAAAAGATTGGCCTATTGTATTTCATAGGCTATTTTTATTTAAGATTTTTTTTTAATTTAAATGTGCACTTTATGGAGCTTTGATTTTTTTTTAAAATACTGTTGTTATACAGTATTTATGTTCACTTAAATAAATGGTTTCAATAAAACTACTTGTGACATGTCATATTTGGCTTTGACTTTGACTGAACATTTGCTCTCACTTTGTGATAAAAATATCGGGATATATATCGTATATCAATATTCAGCCTAAATATATCGGTATATGACTTTTGGTCCATATCGCCCAGCCCTAATGATCAGGTGCACACAGTGGCGGTTCTAGACCAATTTTACTGTGGGGGCCAAGGAGGGGCCAGTGTTTAATCAGAGGGCCACATTAGCACATCAAAAAATGGCAAAGATGATATTTAAGCATTCAAAATCTTTATTTTAGCTCATTTAAACATCTCATTTAAGTATATTTGGAAGATACAAATACATTGATTTAAATAATGAGACTCACCAACAATAACTTTTTTTTTGTATGACAATGACATTTCTCATTTTTGTGCACAATCACTTTTTTTTATTTTGAAAGTGCAGTACAGTCAGAATGATCTTTATATATATATATACTTATATATGTACACATTCTGGGTTTCTTTTGTGTACAATGAGATATTGTTTTAACAAAAAAAAGGTTATAATTGTCCCATTGTTCATTGTTATAAATTGATCATTTTATTATTAATTTGACACAGGGGCCACAGCAGGGGCCAAGGGTTTCTTCACAGGGGCAGTGGCCCCTGGAGGCCCCTGTGTAGAACCGCCACTGGGTGCACAGTAGGTTTGAAAATTACATAAAACACTGCCAGCAAATTAAACAAATTAAAAAGCTTCCATCAGTCAAATGAAACGAGACAAAAGACAGAACTATTGACTCTGTGATTAATGCCTCCTGTACAGTTAAGTGTGATGAACTTTCCTCCCTCTGTGTGCAGGATCGTGCACCTTCACATGGATGAACTGGGCTTCATCTCTCAGTGGAGAGCCATACTGGCAGGTGGTGTGGCGGGCGTTGCTGCTGCGCTGACCACGTACCCTCTGGAAGTGGCGGAGACGCGACTCATCGTCCAGAACTGCAGACAGCCAACGTACCTCGGCGTGGCTCACACTCTGTCAAAGATCTACAGGAACGAGGGGCTGCTCGCCCTCTACAGGGGCTTCTCCCTCACTTTACTGGGTGTGTTTGCATGTTCATGTAGTTCTGAAGGTCCAAAATATTTAATATCCACTCTCTATGAAAGGTATTTCTGTTCCTCTTGACGAGGCATTATAGTTTGTATTTATTTATTAATTTTGGTTTTTAATCCAGCTAACTTTCAGAGTTAGTTTCACTCGTGGGCTTGCTTATTTTTGTTTTGTTTAAAAAAATTTTAGTTCAGTTCTTATTACTTTAAAAAATATATTATTATGAAATGGGGGGGGGGGGGGGGTATTACAATACAAACACAAAACGTACTGAAGGCATTTAGGCACAAAGGTCTTCTCATGTTCTGCTTTTTATTTTACTTCAGTTAGATTTTAAGTTTTATATCGATCAACTAAAATGTTTTTCACACTTTTTCAGTTCTTAGTTTAATTTGCTCACTATAATTGCTCCTGTCAGGACTTTTCATTAGTCTCATCATTTGCTGCACACATCTCTTAAATGTACACATTTTACTGTGACTTACAGTACGTTTCATGTGTCTACAGGTGCTTTTCCCTTTTCTCTCGGATGCTATGCAGTCTACATGAACTTGGACAAACTCTGGCAGGAGCCTCCTTTCCGCTTTTCCCCCCTGCAGAACTTTATAAACGGCTGCTTGGCTGCAGGAGTGGCCCAAACTCTCTCCTACCCTTTTGAAACTGTAAAACGGAAGATGCAGGTAATTTAACAGTAAACATATCCACAACACTTCACTTCCTCCATGTCGGTTTAGTTTTAGGAGCACTGAAACAGACTCACACTGGGAAAAAAAACAGTTGGGTGAACTCAAAATTTCAAGGCAACAAACTTCAATAAAATTTTAAATTGGACAATTAAACTAAATATTTTCAATTTTGTTTTCGAATTTGCTCAACTCTGAATCCTGACTTTGTCAACTCATCTGTAAATTGTACTAATTTATAATTTTACATTGTAATAACTTTTAATCCTTACTCCTGCTAACTTCTGCAATGTGCTGAATTGGCACGATTGTAACACCACTATGAAATGTCAGCTAATGTTGCGACCACAATTTTGAGTTAGCACTGATACGCTAATGGCTACTCTTGTAGCTGTAACAAGCAGCGCCGCTAGCATCAGTTAGCCGCTAGCATCAGTTAGCCGCTAGCTTTCGCTAATGAATTTCCCCGCTTTCCCGCATTTTACAAAAAAGAAATAAGAGTTAACAGAACTATTGTCCCTTGTTGTGAACCCCAACTTAAAGATATAAGTAACAACAACTCACCAACTTGTTTTTGAGCAGACAACTGGCTTCCTTTGTTGTGCTAACTTACATTATTGCCCTAAACGTCAATAATTTATATTTCCAAGTTTTACCAACTTAAATCACTGTTTAAGGCCAAAAAATACAAGTTGGCTTTTTTGCAGTGCAACTAAATAAATGAAAACACTGTCAGTAATTAAAAAAGGACAATAAATAACCGTTGCCTGCTTTTAATCAGTTAGTCAGCTACTAGTTATTAGTTTCTTCGTCAACTAAGATCTTTTTGGCAATTTAAAAGGAATACATTGGCATGGTTTCCAGGGATATCTTTATTATATGTTACTATAAACTGGGAACAGGGAAGGCTGGAAATAATTAAATAGATCTTTCAATCAAGAGACCTACAGGACTTCTTGCCATCCAAGCCAAAAATCTAGCTGCAATTTGGTTTTTAAAAACTTTTGACATTTTGGAGATTTCTGCAGGAATTGCATTTATAGCTGATGGTAAATGCAATTCTTACTAGAATTTTTTTCACTGTTCCTCAATGTCTTGATGTCTAAATGTGCTATTTTCAAGAATTTTTTGACTTTTTAAAACTTTTTTTAAAATTAATTCTCAGGTGGTAAAAAATGGTTAAATTTTGGCATCAAATCTGGTGACACAATTGGTGTCAACCCTAAAATTGCTGCAACAAACCATCATAATGATTTGTTTTACTGTTTGATAGGCACCTAACAAAAAACAATGTTTAATTTAAATTTATGATTGGAAAAACTGCCTGTATAAACAACTTCATGCCATGTTGGTATTGTTTGTGAGCTACATCTTAAATGAATCTTCAACTTTCCTATGTGGCATCTATTGTCAACCTTAACAAAACAAAAATGGGTCTCTTAGGGTTAAATCAACTATTCCTCTTTAAATGTATCGACTATGACTGACCATTTATAAATTGTTTGCCATCATTCTTATCCTAAACAGTACAGCAGTTTATGCACACTGGCTGTAATACCACATGTTGTCCAAAAGGGGGCAGTAGAGGTGCTCCTAAATTAAGTTTGCCCTTTTCTTTGGTGGTTTTGAAAACAGAAAGTTTACATTCTTATATCAAAATAGAAATTATAAATGATTTAACTTTATGTTGATGATAAAAACACCTTGGTCACAGATACACACTGGTCTGCACTACTTTCCTCTGAAATGGTGTTTGAGTTGATGTCACTGCATGTTGGGGAGGACACACGGGGAACAATGGTGCTACGAAGGACAGAATACTACATCCGGTTTTATCAGCCTATTATTAGCTACCGCAAGATTCAACAGCAGCTGGGAATGTGAATGTGTCCCGGGTCTGCAGAAGCTATAGATAAGTCCTCTAAAGATAGCCGGTCACTATCAGACAGCAGGCAAGGTGAGAGCTGTGTGTGTCCAGTTCACAAAACCATCACAACCATGCCACCTTAATATAGAGAACAATGTTATGTAATGCTCTGACTTGGGGATTCAGCTCATGTCTCAGAGTTAAACATTAAGAGTGAGACAGCTGAGGATGTTTGCAGAAGCTGAGGGTCGCTAAGTATTGTTTAACTCGCTGGTTAGCTTAATGTTTCCTCGACAAATGGAGCTGTTTGAACAGTCTAACACCCTCGAGGCTGCGTGCTCCCTTGAAGCTTCTAAAGATACATTTCCTCCATCACATGACGATCAGCCATAGAAACACTGTGTGACTGTCTCTTCTTTAACCCTTTATCAGGCGAAGAACCGTATTTGGTAACTTCAGCAGATATCCAAAATAAAAATATTTCGAGAAAGAAGTTGCAGCTTTGAGAGATTTGAAGTGGCAAATCTACAAGAAAAAAAGTCGCAGATTTAAGAGATTTAAAGTGGCAAATCTGCGTGGAAAAAAGTCACAGATTTACAAGAAAGAAGTGGGGAAAAAAGCAACTTTTTTCTCGCAGATTCACCACTTTAAATCTCATAAATCTGCAACTTTTTTCGCACAAATTTGCCACTTTAAATCTCTTAAATCTGCAACTTTTTTTCTTGTGGATTTGCCACTTTAATCTCGTAAATTTGCTACTTTTTTCTCGACCCCATTTTGATATCCACTGAAGTTACCAAATACAGTTCTTCGCCTGATAAAGGGTTAATATACTGTTAACTTACATAATTATCTACCAAGTTTAACTCCTAATTTTTGTTCTCACTTTTACCGAAGAAGGACAGAGTTGTGTTCATTATCTGCTTCTCTTGTCCTTGTATTTAATCTTGTAAGAGCGTTGCTTATTTGTTTTTTTAGATAAATTTGATATAACCTGATTTGTGCAGGTTTATTGCTGTAAAAGTAGATGACTCTCCAAACAAAAAGACACACACACATAAGGGTACATAAAAAGTCTGGAAAGTTTGGAAAATGCTTCATTTTAACCAATGTTTTCAAGGAATACTCAAATATAATCATTGAAAAACACCAGATTATCAACATTATCTGGTGTTTCATCTTCACTCGTGGAATCTAAAAATGTTTTAATCTCAAATTAAACACTCTCTCCTGGCGTCTCACACCTGAACTCTACCCCAAATTAGAAAGTAAAAGTTAATACAAAAGTGACCGCTGTGAGTATTAATACATTCTCTAAACTTTATTTTTTGAGTTACATTTATAGCAACAGTTTGATGATGACAAAGGCTTCAAGAGTCTGACAATTCCTTATTAAGGTACCTTGAAAGTGCTTGAAAAATGTCTGAATTTTATTCTTATTATTAAAAAAAAACCTTTCTAAAAATTGGGTGGCTTTATCTAAAACAGTGGTGGAAGAAGTATTCAGTTCCTTTACTTAAGTAAAAGTACACATTGTGAAATTACTCAACTACAAGTAAAAATCCTGCATTCAAAACTTTCTCAAGTAAAAGTACAAAAGTATCAGCATCAGAATGTACTTAAAGTATCAAAAATAAAAGTACTCATTATACAGAATGGATCTACTCATTCTAATTATATTATTGGATTTTTTTGTATTGAGGCATTTATGTAAGCAGCATTTTGATTTTTTTCAAGGCAGGGCTCATTTTAACTAATTAATATACTGTTATGAGGTTTAATTAAAAAGAAATGCCTTTAAAATGACCTAATTGATCACATTTCTCATGTTAAATCTCAACCTTTAAAAGTAACTAAAGCTTTCAGCTAAATGTAGTGGAGTAAAAAGTACAATATTTACCTCTAAAATCTAGAAGTATAAAGTTACATAAAATGGAAATACCCAAGTAAAGTACAAGAACCTCAGCATTGTACTTAAGTAAAGTCCTTGAGTAAATGCACTGGTCTAAAATATAATGTCTTTAAACAATGTGATATTGCAGTCTTTCTTTGTGTTTCACTCTATGTGAGATTTGTGTAGGCAGGATAGAGAATCGGGGGTTTTGTGTTCTGTAATTTGTTTAAAAATCTGAAATAAAATATTCCACACATAAACATACAAAAGCAACTGGTTTCAGAGTTAATTTGAAAAAAATAAATCATAAATAGAGCAGGTCAACTTGTCACTACTTATTAGAAAAGTAGTGAAATACATTTATTGTGTATAACTTAATTAAATCTTACCCAAAACTGCACTCTGTCTTGTCACGCTTCACCTGACCTTTCTGCTGATTGCTAACAGACACATGATGACATTTTGTTTGATTTACTGCTCTTCACTCTCACTTTCCTTCTTCTCTCAGGCGCAGAGTGCCCGTCTGCCACATTACGGTGGCGTTGACGTCCACTTCAGCGGGATGATTGACTGTTTCATGCAGGTTGTAAAAAACAAGGGCGTCCTCTCACTGTGGAACGGCCTCACTGCCAACACAATAAAGGTACGGCTCACTTATAGAGGGTTATTATTTCTTATATTTCAGCCAATCAATCATATGGAGAGAGCACTGGTGGACTCTTGTGTGTAAACTCAACCCTTTATCAGGCAAAGAACTATGTTTGGTAACTTAATTTGGTAACGTAATATTTTGAGAAAAAAGTTGCAAATTTACTAGATTACAGTGGCAAATCTACAAGAAAAAAAGTCGCAGATTTAAGAGATTTAAAGTGGCAAATCTGCGCGAAAAAAGTCGCAGATTTACGAGGAAAAAAGTGGGAAAAAAGCAACTTTTTTCTCCCAGATTCACCACTTTAACCCTTAATAGGGCACTCATTGAAATACTTGCAAATTCCAAATGTCAACCCTAGAGAATATTGGAGGATATTACATACAACATATAGCATATATAACATACAGCCAGAATGTGTAAAAAAAAAAAAAAATAATAATAATAATAATATTTGGAGAAAAAAGTTTATCAGATTAAAGTGTCAAATCTACCAGAAAAAAATGCGTAGATTTATGAGATTTAAAGTGGTGAATCTGGGAGAAAAAAAGTTGCTTTTTTCCCACTTTTTTCTCGTGAATCTGCAACTTTTTTCGCACAGATTTGCCACTTTAAATCTCTTAAATCTGCAACTTTTTTCTTGTAGATTTGCCACTTTAATCTAGTAAATTTGCAACTTTTTTCTCGAAATATTACCTGAAGTTACCAAATATAGTTCTTTGCCTGATCAAGGGTTAAATAACTCCATGTGCTCAGGAACATGAGTGACTTTATGACGGCGAGAGGATTGTAACCCATGGCCTACACAAGGGAGAGTGAGCAGGGGGTGGAGGGGTGGGGCATGGAAACGAATGTTCAGTGTGTAATTCATAGCATGAATATCACGAGCAAGGTGAGCAAAGTCTGTCTCTGGAACAGCATGCTCCGCTCTCATATTACAGCTGCAAATGTCAGGATAGTTAACTGCTGTTTTACAAATGTGAGGCCTTATCATGAGCAGCTCAAATCAAATCAAACTTTATTTATATAGCGCTTTTCATACATAAAAATGCAACACAAAGTGCTTTACAAAAAAATAAGAATAAAAACGGACAATAAAAATGACAAAACCCACCCCTCCCTCCCCCACATACACATCTGTAAGTATACATACACAAACATGCACACACACGCATTTAGTCATGCACGCACACACAGCACATATTGATTGACAGCTGAATGAAAATAAGTTGTAGACACTTTAAAGTGTGGGCAGTTTTTTCTTGCATCTTGTAATTCAAGTGGTCTGAGAGAAAACTAGACTTCTGCACCTCTGGGCTGCTTTCAGGCTTTAGGAAATCTACCCTGTGACTGCAGACAGGTCATTTCAGGCTCCTACTTGCTGTTCTACACATGCAGAGGAGCATGCACGTCCCTTCAGATGGCAAAATCTTCATACAATGGAAGAGAAGTTGCTATTCCAGCATTGGGAACAACTGCATACACTATGCTCTACATACTCAATATGTGAGCTATGATTCAACATACTTTCCTGTAAATAATATTAGTAGAAACTTCACGTAGCAGTGCTATGGCTGTCAGAAAAATGAAAAACACAGGCGACAACAATGTATTTCTCTTTTTTTTTTAAAAGTTTTTCAAACCGTGCATAAACTGTGCAACAAATGTGCATAGTATCGAAATAAAACATCATGTACATACAGATGTAGCATTGACACATAAATGTCATACAAGTTTTTTTTTAAAGAAAAAAGACAACAACAATGACAGAAATCTAACGTAAAATAAAGAAATGATGCCTTGGTCGCTGTCCGCCGTTATCAGCACCACCACATTGCATTGTGGGATTTCGTCGCAGGTCTGAAGTCTAGTATTGGCATCCTGTAATATATCATTGGAAACAGCATAATTTGCCCATTACTGGTTTTAATACTACAATTTCTGACATAATAAAACACTGTTTTAGCATGCTAAATAGCATGTTAGTATAGAATATTGGTCACAGCCTGTTAGACTTGGGCAGTATCTGTTTTTTCATAATGTCATACCTTAAATACCCCAGTATACTGTTATACAGTAATACCGCCCAAGCCTACAGCCTATAGGCACGTTTTCATTAGGTACTTTTTCCTCCAGAGAGCTATGGGTGTGGCTAGGGAGAGATGATCCGCCCGAATTCTCCAGTTAGCGGCTCAGGTAGCGGCTCAGAAAGTACCTCAAATGTCTCCAATAACCAGAAAAAGTCGCTAGATTTGTCGCTAGTCTCTTTTTTGAAAAACAGTCACTGGAGGGGTCTGAATAGTCGCTAAATATAGCAACATGTCGCTAAGTTGGCAACGCTGCTTGCCGTGTCGGTCAGTTGTCACATTCAAACTCTGTTGGTTAGCCGCTACAAAAGTAACAGAGGCAGAGGGAACTAACTAGCTAGCCAAAACACTCAGCCGCTTTCCAAAAAGTGTCTGTCATCTTAACAGACATGTTTTAAAAGAAAAACAGAGAAACTAAGGAAACAGGATGCTAATTGTCCTGGAATTGCTGCTATATAACTACATAGGACCACAGTCAGGATGAGGATGAAGAGAATGACTGGAGCTATTCTCAACCTTGGGGTCCCGACCCCAATTGGGTTTGCGAGATGATTTCTGGGGGTCGTCAAATCATTTTGGAAGTCAGCTCTGTCTCCACTGTGTTAAAGTGTTCATGTGTTAATGTGTTTTTGTCTTTTTGGTCATTTAATGTCTTTTTTTGCCCATTTTGTGTGTTTTTTTTTAAGTAATTTTGTCTTTTTTGGTAATTTTATGTCTTTTTTTTTTGCCCATTTTGTGTTTTTTTTTGTTGTAATTTTGTCTTCTTTTGGTCATTTTGTGTCTTTTTTGGTCATTTTGTGTCTTTTTTGGTCGTTTTGTTTCTTTTTGTAGTCATTTTGTGTCTTTTTTTGGGCATTTTGTGGTGAATGTGTGTCTTTTTGGTTATTTTGTGTCTTTTCTGACAAATCCCAAATTAGCAAGTTATTACTTTACAAGGAGTCTCTGGCTTGAAGCTGACTGAGCTTGTCTGGTGGGAGGGGCTTAGCAAAGAGAGGGGGAAACTGCAGTAGGAGGGCTTTACTTTCTTCCTGCTTCCCCCCATTAAGCACATTTTAGTACCTTCTTTGTGTGGATTTATGGTCAGTTTAATCACATCACACTGAAAGAAACTCTCTCTCTCTCCCCTCACAGATTGTCCCCTACTTCGGCCTTCTCTTCACCTGCTTTGAGATGTGTAAGCAGGTCTGCCTTTACCGCAACGGCTACATCGTCTCACCGCTCAGCTACAAGCTGGCGCCGGGGGTGGACCAGAGCCTCGGGCCGTCCGAGCTGGAAGAGGTGAAGCGATACTTGAAAAACAGGAACTTTGGGTCAGGGCAGTCGTCTTTAGGGAACCGCTGGTGAAACTTCCCCAGAGAACATGTATATACTTCACCTGACCAGCAGTATGAAATACTTCAGAGGCTTGTCTATAATAATTACAGAACATTTCAGGTTTCATGTCGACATAGAAGGCGCATTTCCGTGTCGTCCTGTCAGACACGGTCTACCTCTTTCAGAAACAATGTTATTTTATCTGTCAGTATTATGTGTTCATGAATTGTTCACTCAGCCTTCATGTATTTCCATTGCTGTTTTTAACCAAATATTATGTGCCTTTAGCATTAACTATTTATTTCTGGGCTTATTTCAGTTATTGACATCAAATAGTGCCACACTGTAGTTTATTAAAACGGGCTGATGAAGCTCTCTTGCTCTGCTTGTGTGATAGAACAAGTTTTTAATGTAAATTTAATGTAAAAATTCTGATTGTTATGTTTGAGTAGGTAATGATCATTCGTGTTAATATGCTAACATGCATTGATGGAAGAAATGTGCTTGAAACATTAAAACATAATTTTTCACTTGTCAGGTGTTATTTCCATGTTTGAGTTAGTCTTGATTATATATCTGTAATCTCAGTTGAACAAACAATTCAGGAAGATAAAACCAGAGGTGGAATTTAATTAAGTGCATTAACTCAAGTACTTTATTTAGTTTTTCATCTTAAGCCCCTTTATATTTTGACTCCACTACATTTCAGAGGGAGATACGATACTTTTTCCTACTTTAAATTTATTTATCTTACAATTTGGGTTTACTTTACAAATTAAGATTTTTACATACAAAACAAACACATTTTGTTTTAAATTAAACTACTATAAACATGTCTAGCTGAAACAACTTGATGATAAAAACAAATGGCTGATTTACAAAACAGAATAATTTGCAGATATTTTAATATTAATTTAAATCATTTTCAGCTCAAGATTCCAGCTTTACAAATGTGGTGATTTGCTGCTTTTCTTTTTATTTGTATTCATAATTTTGATCAAATTTCAATAATTTTGAGGTTGTTTTTTTTTTACTGTTGACCCTTTGGGCACTTTACCACTGACCAATTAATGTAGAAAATAATCAGCAGATTAATCCATAATGAAAGTAATGATAGTTGCAGTCCTAGGTAGAACGTAAATAACTTTTACTTTTAATACTTGAAGTACATTCCCATGATTACATACCTGCTTTAGTAATATATACAATGCAGGACTTTTTACTCTTATTTCTGGTGTGGTATTAGTCGGGTTAGGGTTACATTATTTTTTTTAAATTACAATAAAATGGAATTTAGTTTTACAACAATTTTTCAAGTTTTACTGTGGGGGCCAAGCAGGAGCCGGTGTTTAATCAGAAGGGCACATTACAGAACAGCAGAGATGATATTTAAGCACTCAAACCCTTTATTTTAGCTTATTTAAAAATCTCATTTAAGTATATTTGGAAGACACAAATACATTGATTGAAACAATGAGACTTACCAACAATAATAACTATTTTTGTTCGACAATGACATTTCTCATTTTTGTGCACAATTACTTTTTTTTTTATTTTGAAAGTGAAGTACAGTGAGAATGATCTTTTTTTATATTTACACAAGCTTTTATTGCACAATTAAACTATTATACAATGTACACATTATGGGTTCCTTTTGTGTACAATGAGATATTGTTTGAACAAAAAATAGGTAAAAATTGTTCCGTTATCGTTATAAATTGATCTTTTTATTATTAATTTGACACAGGGGCCACAGCAGGAGCCAAGGGCTTCTTCACAGGGGCAGTGGCCCCTGGAGGCCCCTGTGTAGAACCGCCACTGGCCTCTCCTGTTCTCTCCTCTCGGCTTTGTGTCTGATTTTCAGTGAATATTTGACCGTTTGTCTCAGTCAGTTTGTATCAGTCTTGGCTTCACAGTGTTGACCGTCAGAATTTAATGATTTCACCAGGATCTAGTTATTCCAAACAGGTTATTTTTGGTGACGGTTTAATGAGACATTAGGAACAATGAGATTTTTATAGAAATATCTCAATTTTAAGCTATGTTTTGGCGACTTTTTCGATCCGATACTTGCGTAACCAGGATCCGTTCCAGTACTGTCTGAAAGTTCTAATTTCACCGATAATGCCTGTTATCATACATACATTTTGGGGTTCAGAGGGTTGAGCAGAGGACCGGGGCTTCCTCTGCTACTCGAAAAAAAAAAACCCTCCTCATTGCTGAAGCACAATTTCCTCTGTCTAGGTGATAAGAGTTTGTTTTTCCATATTCATTTGTCCTGTCATACAAAATGCAATTTAATATTTTCATGTATAACAGGCTTCCAATTAATATTCTTCTCCATTAATTTCAGATAACAGGTAACATTTCTGATAAGATTTTAATTAGGCTGACTTGATATGTAGCTCCTGCGGTCGGATCAGTCTGCTGACCGGTTGTGGTGGAATCAGTCAGCTGATTGAATCATGTCCTCCTCCATACTGTAGGAAACTGAGTGACAGCCAAAGGACATTAACAGATGGAGTGACCTTTACCCACAATAGGCCTCAGCTGCTTCAATCTGACATTTGACTCGCCCTTCAGCCAAATCTGAAACAAAACCTCACACAACCCAACAGTTCTGTCCAGATGTGATTCAATCAGTGTATCAAGGCAACTTATCATGCAAGATAGTTCAACTTTTTGCTCTTTGCAGTGAGTTTTCTTGACTGATGAGAGAGATCACCCAAATCTGAACCAAAGGGCATCATTTAAACTCCGCCCCCCGCTGCTGCAGCCGTCCAATGAGAGGAGAGAGTCGAAGTTCACGGTTTGTCTCGCGTTCAGTCTTCTTAAATCCCCTCTCCTCTCAGTTGGAGTCGGCCATTTCACCTCCACCGGCGATCCCCACCGACAGAAGTACCGGGACGGTGTGTGATAGCATCTGAAGATGAGTGAGACAGCTATTTCCTTCGCCAAGGATTTCCTGGCTGGTGGTATCGCCGCTGCCATCTCCAAAACAGCTGTAGCCCCCATCGAGAGAGTCAAGCTACTCCTGCAGGTGAGTGTTAACTATCATCACACTATAATTACTTCCTCCTGTTAATTAGATGCTTGACACAAGTGGTGCAGGCTTTCCATGCAGTGATTTCTAAGGGATGGAGGGTGAATCTAACAAGGTTTAGTGATATATTTTGCAGTTTTATTAACATAAAGATGATGCATTGTTAAGAATAGAAGCAGGGGTTTAAATAAAGTGATTCAGCAGCTCTGTCTGACAGAGTTTGCTGCAGGCACAGATGACAAATGAGCGTTATCGAGGCGCATCAGACCTGTTACGTAATGCACTGGCCAGCAGGCTGCAGTCTAACCAAGCAGCAACGCACTGTGTGATTATAAAAGCCAGGACTTCTGTGATTATAGTGTTCAAAAGTGCTCATCTTCCATGACAGGTCTTTAGTTTGGCCTGAAAACAAACAGACAAGGTCAGGGGAAGGTTTGCGCCATGCCTCTCCTCTGCTGCATTGGGCCTGAGCTCAGCAGCAGGAGGGGCTGGGATTGTTGAATGGGAGCCATCAGAGTTGTACTCTGGTCACATGGATGCAAATGTGTCTCTCAGACAGACACAAGGGGGTCAAAGTGAGACAAGTTAACAGGTTAAAGTTAGACACTCATTCACACTGATGAAGAAATAAGTGAATGTCAAACTGGAGCTGGGCAACTTGGCCAAAATCTTTTATCAGATGGCGATTATATATCACAATATAGCAATAAATAAATGGTCTATAAGATTTTTTTTTTTAAACATGAGAAGGCCTATTTTTCTCCACTTTATATTCCATATTAGGAAAACAAAACTTCTAAGGTTTGCTCCAGTTTGACTCACACAAGTAAGAATCAGAATAAAAGTGTCGCCCGAATAATATTAATATTACCGTAATGCAGTTCAGCTGCAGGATTTTGACATCATGATAGAAAAATATATGCGATATTCAACATTTTATATAGTTTTGACCATAGATTATATAAAATAAGTTGACGTAGTCTCTGACGTTGGCCAGTTTTTGGTCTCTTTGAGTTTGAGTTCTGCAATTTGGCTTTCCTCATCATGTTTTCTTGCAACAAATGTGTGCACAAAACCGATCAGGAGCTTTGTTAGCACCTAACATTGGTGCTAGTTATCTAGCTTGGTTAGCTTGGGTCATCCATTATTCAAAATAAATAGCCCACTCCAGTGTCTTTTAATACAATCTGATTACAAAGAAGTTAGGACGTTATAAATAAAAACCTTATGTATTGCATTTAGAATGAAGTGTATATTTACAAAATACAAAAGTTTATCAGGTTGAACAATTGAATGCAGGTTAAAGGATTTGCAAATCATTGCCTTCAGTTTTGTTTTACACAGCGTCCTAACTTACCCAGTTAACTCTGAACTGAAGTGGCCCTGTGAAAGGCTCAAAGTTCTGATATGCGAACACCAGTCGCCCCTTCTTTATCGTCTGTTTTACTCTAAAGGGGACCATGATTTACAAAATGAACTTCGTGCTGTATTGAAGAAGACTAGGAAAATGTTTATTGAGGTTAGAAGTAGGGTCATTCCCTCATAGAGTTCTATACAACAGTAGTTCTCAACCTCTTTGAGTTGCAACCCCCATTTTAACATGCATGTTGTCCGCGACCCCCGCTCACTGAACAGAGTCCCACATGCAAAGTTCAGATCACCCAAAAAAGAAACAAAATGACCAAAAAAAGGAAACAAAATGACCAAAAAAGACACAAATTGACCACAAAATGATCAAAAAAGACACAAAATGACCAAAAAAAGACACAAAATGACCACAAAAAGACACAAATTGACCAAAAAAAGACATTAAATCACCAAAATGACTAAAACACATTAACACATGAACACTTTAACACAGTGGAGACAGAGCTGACTTCCAAAATGATTTGACGACCCCCAGAAATCATCTCGCAACCCCAATTGGAGTCCCGACCCCAAGGTTGAGAATAGCTGCTATACAATCTAACTTGTTTTGGTGACCAAGTGAAGTCGCCCCTTGCTGGCCAGTAGAAAGAATGCAGGTTTAAAACTTTTCAGGCCTGAAGGTTGCTGCTTGGTTTTAATGTTCTATGTTCTCGTCTTGCTCAGCCCAGGGTCAAACTTGATCTGATTCTGCTGCCTTCTTGAGTTTATTATGTCTAATCCACTGCTGTGTCTCTGCTTTATTTACAGGTGCAACATGCCAGCAAACAGATCACAGTTGACAAGCAGTACAAGGGTATCATGGACTGCGTGGTCCGCATCCCCAAAGAGCAGGGCTTCCTCTCGTTCTGGAGAGGGAATCTGGCCAACGTCATCCGATACTTCCCCACTCAGGCCCTGAACTTTGCTTTCAAGGACAAGTACAAGAAGATTTTCCTCGACGGCGTGGACAAGCGCAAACAGTTCTGGAGATACTTTGCAGGTAACTTGGCGTCCGGTGGCGCCGCAGGAGCCACGTCACTGTGTTTCGTCTACCCGCTCGACTTCGCCAGAACACGTCTGGCTGCTGACGTCGGCAAAGCCGGAGGGGGGCGCGAGTTCAAAGGCCTGGGAGACTGCTTGGTGAAGATCTCCAGATCTGACGGCATCAAGGGTCTGTACCAGGGCTTCAGCGTGTCCGTGCAGGGCATCATCATCTACAGAGCGGCTTACTTTGGCGTCTACGACACGGCGAAGGGTGAGTTTTCACAATTGTGCACTGAAAAGCTTGCTGCATCTTGTCTCAGTGGAGACTTTAATCAACCCTATTGATTGACGTTGCTCTTGCAGGGATGCTTCCAGACCCGAAGAACACACACATCTTTGTCAGCTGGATGATCGCTCAATCTGTGACTGCGGTCGCTGGTCTCGTGTCCTACCCCTTCGACACCGTCCGTCGTCGCATGATGATGCAGTCCGGACGCAAAGGAGGTAAAAAAACGCAACATATCAAAGCATATCTTATTGATTTTGCAGCTGTTTTGCTAGAGTAAATGCATGATGTCTTTTTAATATTTCTGTTCCCTCTTCAGCCGACATCATGTACAGCGGCACCATCGACTGCTGGAAGAAGATCGCACGTGATGAGGGCGGCAAGGCCTTCTTCAAAGGAGCCTGGTCCAACGTGCTCCGAGGCATGGGCGGCGCCTTCGTGCTCGTCTTATACGATGAGCTGAAGAAAGTCATCTGAGCTGTTTTTGTATGTCCACTGTTCATGTTGTGAAGTCTAACTGTAACATATCTTGTACATTTGGAAGGACTTAAATGCCACGCTATATTTATAGGGACCAACTAGTATTTTCTACTAGTTGTACTGGGGTGGGTGGGTGTGGGGGGGGTCAGTTCTTCTCTTGGCCCATGCTTTTCCTTTTTTTGTTTTGCCTCTAACCAGAATGTCATTCCCTGAACACAGGAACCTTACTGAAAAAAGAGAAATAAACACAACTTCTTGAGTGAATCTCCTGCCTGGTTTTGTAGCGTTGTAGTGTATGAAGGGTGACATTACCGATAGTGACAGAGTGTCTGGCTGCTCACGCCCTCAGCCGTCTGGCAGCCTGCTGTGTGAAATGTAAGCTCAGAGCTGCAGAGGTCTCCAAGTTGTTGTTGTTGGGGGCGATCCAAAATCAGCTGAGGAAACAGACCTGTTGACAATATTTCAACCAAAGCAAAGTGATATGCAGGAACAGTGTTCAGCCGATGAGTGTGACAATTATGCTACAACCCTGTTTCAATAAAAATGGGAAAAACTTAATAAATACAGAATCAAGGCATTTTCAAATCCACTGTGACCTACATTCAGCTGAAATCAGTATAAAACGTTTTTTTGTAAATGGGTGAACTCATTTTGAATGGATGCATTTATTTATTTAGTGTTTACACAGCACCCCAACTTTTTTGTCATTGCGATTGTACTAAACCGCATAAAGTTGGCAGTTTGTGGTTCAGGTCAGGTGGCTAATTAACAGATTTTGCAGATTGTTCTCTCATAACTCTCCAACTCTGCACTCATATTTTGAGTGTTAATCTTTGACCAAAAAAGACACAAAATCAAGAATAAAAGTCAAAAATTAACTTGACAGAGCAAGTAATTTATATTAAATCTTCTATAAATATTGATACTGCGACTTCTTTTGAGCTACAATAGTCATGTAGTGAAAATGTGGTATCGTGACACCTAATATTGAGAGTTCATCTGAATGTTTGCACAAGTGACTTCCTGCATAAACGTGAACAGGATTAACTTTGGCGTGGTGGATTAATCAAACCCTCTAAATATCCCTTTATCTCCTGCCAAGTCTCTTCTGACTCCAGCTGGTGTGACTGAGGAGTTTAACCTTGAGCTGTTTGACCATTAACCGGTCTGAAACACCTGCTCCACTTATTTATTATCATGGTCCAATAGATCTGCCAATTAAGGTGAGACACAAAACTGATTTCTCATGCAGGTTGTGCAGGATTTTGGATTATTTTGCTTCCATAACATAACTTCTTTCAGACTAGTGGAAAAAAACATTCAAAACACACATTTAGGGGTTTATTTTTACATCACTTGACACTCTGTCTACCTGTGTCTGTAGATTTCTCCTCATATCAACAAAAGTCAGCATGAGATAAAGCCTCATTTGCACATTTAATTTAAAAAACCTTATTTACCATATTCACATAGTGTTGCAAAATGTATGGCATTTTACAATACATATCCTTTAAAATATTTTTTTCTCAAGTTTTCTTTTCTCAAACTCTGAGTCAGAAATCACCACTTACAGGCACCAAACTATATATTTTGAGGGTTTTTACAGAGGGGTTTGTTCAATTATCATTCAAATGGATTTATGGAACACTTTATTTAAATGGTTATTGACAGTATTTTGTGATTCATGGAGTGATGAAAAATTCATATATGTTATCAAAACAAAACAGTAAAATGTTTGTTTTTTAACCTAGTTTTATCCAATATTGTGAGAGATCCATGCAAATTAGGACACATTAAATAATATAAGGGTGCATTCGCATGTTTAAACACATTTTTAGAGAACTGGTAACCCAAAAAATAATTGCGCAGGAAGTTACAATTTTCCCCTATTCAGTTGTGTCTCCGCTTAGCATTTATTACAGATAAAGCAACCCGCATCAAATTCAAATCTCTAATGCTGGCCTACAAAGTTGTCTCCGGTACTGCTCCTACCTACCTGAACGCCCTGATTCAGACATATATTCAGACCCCCGCTCACTGAACAGAATCTCACACTTCAGATCAGACAAACTCAGCTGATAGGACGAATTTTGGACAAATAATGAAGCAGACAACAACTCGAACATCTCTCTGTCTGTGCATTTATATATATTTTTTAAATTTTATTGTTACTTTTAATCTAAGTTTAAAGGTCCATTCTGACCTCCTGAGTGTGTAACAGTCAGCTTCAAGCCAGAGACTCCTTGGAAAGTAATAACTTGCTACTTTGGGATTTGTCAGAAAAGACACAAAATTACCCAAAAAAAGACACAAAATGACCAAAAAAAGACACAAAATGACCAAAAAAGACACAAATTGACCACAAAATTATCCAAAAAGACACAAAATGACCAGAAAAGACATTAAATGACCGAAAACACTAAAACACATGAACACTTTAACACAGACAGAGCTGACTTCCAAAATTATTTGGTGACCCCTAGAAATCATCTTGCGACCCCAATTGGGATTTGGACCCCAAGGTTGAGAATAGCTGTGCTAAATGACTAAATGTAAATGTAAACGTAAAAGAAGCAAAGGGCACCTGGATGGTTCCATAGTTTGGTTTGGAGGGTGTTGATTTGTATTTTAAAGGGCATCATATATTGGATTCCTCCTGATACATGATCTCGTCAGCTGTAAAGAAGCACATGACTGAAGCCGACAGGACGGGACATGTTGTCCCTCTCTGTGTCTCTGTCCAGGCTGTACTGGTCCACATACAGGACATCAAAACAACTCTCCACACTGAGCATTTACTCTGCTTGACATCTGAAGTGTCTACAGTGGAGCACATTTAAACCTTCTGGACTCTCGCACTCAGTAATATACCAACACTTTATGTTATGAACTGCATGCTGACTCTGAGGTCTCAGGGCCACTTGGCAGCTTTGATCAGCCTTCAGCCACTTTCATTGACCCATTAAAGAGCTGCTGCCCCCCGGGAGCATTATCTATCCAGAGCAGGGTGAAAAAAAATAAGACACTGTTTCAATTACGAGGCAATTTGACATACGTGGGCTGACATTCTTATTAGCAAAAAACAGAGCAGCACAGCCAAGTTCTGTGTCTGCTGCTGACTTTCAACTTCACAGAAACCCTCTGTGAATATTCACTCACTACAGCTGTAATTACTGCTGTTGAAAGTGTGACCACATAAATGTGAATATGTTTAAATATTAGTCCAGCTTTGACCCATTATTCACACTTGCAGTTCATAAAAAGTTCAATTCGGTCTTATATTTTTTATTCACTTACTGTATATGAAATTTGCAGCATAATTAACCAAGAAGCTCAAATATTAGTTTGTTATTCACAGAGGTGGAATGTATCTACATACACTGTACCATAGTCCAGGGGTTCTCAGCCTTTTTGAGTCGCGACCCCCAATTTAACATGCATGTTGTCGGCGACCCCCCCTCACTGAACACAATCTCACAGTTCAGATCAGACAAACTCAGTTGATACAATGAATTTTGGACAAATAATGAAGCAGACAACAACTAAAACATCTCTCTGTCTGTGCATTTATATATTTTTTTGTAACAGTCAGCTTCAAGCCAGAGACTCCTTAATAACTTGCTAATTTGGGATTTGTCAGAAAAGACACAAAATTACCCAAAAAAGAATCAAATTGACCTAAAAATTACATAAAATTAAGCAAAAAAGGACTCAAATTGACCACAAAATGACAAAATAAGAAACAAAATGACCAAAAAAGACACAAAATGACCAAAAAAAGACACAAAATGACCAGAAAAAAACACAAAATGGGTAAAAAAAAGACACAAAATGACCAGAAAAGACACAAAATGACCAGAAAAAATACACAAAATGGGCAAAAAAACATTAAATGACCAAAAAGACAAAAACACATTAACATATGAACACTTTAACACAGTGGAGACAGAGCTGACTTCCAAGTTCTGGAAAAGTCCCATGTTGCATTGCGACACTCCCGCATGTATTCTGATGCATTTTATCGGCCAAGAGACCAAAAATAGGTGGAAAAAACTACAAATACTACAAAATGACGTATCTGCTTTCCCGGCTTTAATGGGTTAAATGTACATACTTTATTACGAGCATTTTATCTTGCGGTATTTTAAGTTAAGTAAATGGTCTGAATTCTTGCTACACTTCTTGTTATTGGCAACACAAAAAAATAATGTTTGTTACTGTATTTAGTGTAATCTTTTATTAGATTTACTCTACTTAAAATAAAAGTAAAGTGCCAGATAAATAAACTCCTGAAGCTGACATATATTGAGATGAATGTGGTCATCCTGTGAACTTAAAAAGCAAACACTCCCTGTGTCTTGGACATCCAGACTGATCTTGAATGGAGGACGAGCCTCATTTTAGCAACACTATCAGATTACATGATTTGCTCAGCTGGGTGTAGTCTAATCTCCTTTCAGTGAATCAGAAAGTCTTCGACGTAACCTCAGACCCAGAGAAATCACATTCTAATACTGTTTTGACCACTCTGTCCCCAAAAAGTCCCTCTCAGCAGGTAGCACACAGTAAATCCCTCAGTCTACAGCTGCTCCATTACAACTTTAACAAGGATTAGTGAATCAGAAGTAACAGGGATCACAGCCTTTTACACTCTGTCTGTCTGTCTGTCTGTCTGTCTGTGTGGCTTTAGATACGCCTCCAGGTCAAGTCTGGGTAAAATGTCAAACGAGTGTCATCTAGTCATCTAGTGTTTGAATCCATTAATATTTCTCAGTATTTAGAGAATAAAACTCCTCAAAACATGCTCTATTTATGCAATGTTTTAGCCTCTGGAACATTGTCCTGCAGATTGTGAGTTAATACTTTAAGTGTATAAATAAGTCCTCATGAAAACCTTTAACCCTTTATCAGGCGAAGAACTATATTTGGTGACTTCAGTGGAAAATGGGGTCGAGAAAAAAGTTGCAAATTTACTAGATTAAAGTGGCAAATCTACAAGAAAAAAAGTTGCAGATTTAGGAGATTTAAAGTGGTGAATCTGCGAGAAGAGTTGCTTTTTCCCCACTTCTTTCTCATAAATCTGTTACTTTTTTCCACGCAGATTTGCTACTTTAAATCTCTTAAATCTGCAACTTTTTTTCTTGTAGATCTGACGCTTAAGTAAATTTGTAACTTTTTTCTCAAAATATTTTTATTTTTTATTTTGGTTATCCGCTGAAGTTACCAAATACGGTTCTTCACCTGATAAAGGGTTAAAACTGCCAACCAAATCACAAAGTGTGACACATTTTTTTGAAAATTGCAGACACGATTGTTCCTGTGTGGCTTTATTTTGTGTCTGTGGAGATTTAAAGTGGCAAATCTGCTCGAAAAAAGTTGCAGATTTACGAGAAAAAAGTGGAAAAAGACAACTTTTTTCTCCCAGATTCACCACTTTAAATCTCATAAATCTGCGCATTTTTTTTTACATTTACATTTACATTTAGTGATTTAGCAGACGCTTTTATCCAAAGCGACTTACAGGAAGAATAAAAATTTCTTGTAGATTTGCCACTTTTATCTCGTAAACTTTTTTCTCAAAATATTATTTTTGTATGTTTTTTTACACATTCCAGCAGTATGTAATATCCTCCAATATTCTCTAGGGTTGAAATTTGGAATTTGCAAGAATTTCAGTGAGTGCCCTATTAAGGGTTAAATATTCAACAGTACTTGAGTAAATGTATTTAGTTACAATCCACCTCCATTAAAGTGGTTTAATAGTCAGAGTGTAGATCCACATTCAGGTCTACTGATCACTGGAGGTTTCAGCCCTTCACATTAAAAGCCTTCTGCCAGGCTGCTTGTTATGTAATTTCAGCTGTTAGACTGAACTACGTCACAAATCCAGCAGGTCATGACTTCAGTGATTTCACTCATGAGTAGAGACGCAGCCAGATGATTTATCTGTGTAGTTTAAAGGCAGTGTGTGTCAGACAGAAACATGAGTGTTTTAAACAGAGAGTATGTGCTGAATGCATCATAGATTTATTGGTAAACCAGCTTTTTAATAGCTGCTTAATATTTGTATTCATGATGTTAAGCATCATATTGGTCGGAAAATTTCATTAAAGCTCTGTCTTTAGAGTGGTTTTAGAGAGAAGGTTTTCACATCAGGCATGAATATTCTGTATGTCCTGTAATTTTTGTAATAATTTCCTCCTTTAAAGGACATTTCTTAACAGATGTCTGCAGTATGATTTGCTAAGCCTTTGTTGTTGAATTTTTACTCAACAGTGTCTTTTTTTTTTATCTCTGTCTGATTGATAGAGTAAGATCAGTAATATTAGGATGAAACAATATCTTTGTAATCTTTGTAAAAAAAAATAAAAACAAAAGCTGTTTGGTGTTCAGTTCTGCTCTGTGTTCAGTTGAAGAGCAGTTTTAGCTCCATCTTGTGGTATTAAACTGTCTAATTCATCAATCACAATCTGAATGCCAATCAGATTTTCACATTTTAGCAATTTGCCTTGGTGCTGTAATGCAGAAGAATAACCTTGGCAAATGAAAAAAAAAAACATATTTTTAAAAAACACTGAAAAGGTTAAAAATTCTAAACAGAAAGTAGAAAAAAATACAATAATATATATATATATAGTATAGTAATAATACATTTTTGTAAAATTAAGCTGCAGGAGCACTATTTGAAGATGGCATGTGCAAATGTTTACAGTACAAAGTAAAATGAATATGTGAAATAATAATAACCCAAATTAATTCAGATCATATTTCCATATTTCCCTTAAAAGCTTTGCTCAGCTGGAAACTCACTTATATATTTCATCACCATATGTATTAGTGATGAAATTATCACCAGAGTTTGTATTAATTGGAAGGTAGAAAGCTGTTTTCTCATTAAAATTGATTTAATGTATATACTGTAATACACTTCCACCCAGGATGAGTCATTTTGGGGAAATGCACTTTCAAACTTTGCTTTTCAGGTTTAAATATTAGCAGACACCAGGGATCAGGGATCAAATTATCTTCATTACCGTTCAAGAAGTCGTTGAGACATGGAGGGTTTTTATTACAGGGTTTTTATATTGTTGTCTTGGTGCTTTTACTTCTTTCACTACTGGTAGTTGAAGAAGAGAAATGGTCTTCAGATCCTTTACTTAAGTAAAAGTCTAGATAGAAAATTAAAAAAATACTTTGCTACGTAAAGGTCCTAAATTCAAAGTATTACTTAGAATAAAGTAGAATTATTTTCAGTAAAATGTACTTAAAGTACCAAAAATATAAACAAATTAATGTTTTATTATTATATAATAAATTATTGTTTTTTTAGTAGCAATTATTGTCATGTGAAGCCAATTTCAGATATTTTGTTTACTACTGGGTATATTACTAATGCTGCATCATAATATATAAGCATATCATCCCCCCTGGCACTTTCGGCCCCTGGGTCGGGTCAGCGGTGCACATTTATAATTTCAGAGACAGTGGTATACAGTTAATGCAAATGAGTCAGGTGTTTATGATGTTGATCCCTCATACCTATAATTCACAAGACTATATACTTATTTTATGCAGAAAAGATGACTGGGGACCTACTGAGGTGTTCAGAGTGGTGAATGCACTTAATGTCTTCTAATGAATTCCATCAGACAATAGAGAGCAAGCAAAATTATGAGAGGAAGTTAGAATTGTCAAAGGGTCTATTGAGAACTTGCCAACTGGATTTTTGCATTGGGTTTTGGATCCTAGCAGAAAATAAGCTCTGTGGCAAACATGTTTCTGATCCTTAAGGGTTGTTCAGCATGATAATCGTCACAAATGAACACCACTTCTATGATGTTGGAAGCCTAAATGCAGCTGACAAGGTGATGCCAATGACTCATCACCTAATTTGCATATTTGACCATGTGCTGCGTGCATGTAATTGTAATTTATTCTTGTTTTCCTTTTTATGTAACAATTCCAACCCTCCTCTTTTATCCGGGCTTGGGACCGGCAAAAGTGACTCAAAAGAGACACCCTGGCAGAGTTACTAACTAACTAACTCACTCACTCACTCACTCACTCATTCACTCACTCACTCACTCACTCACTCACTAAACTAACTAACTAACTAACTAACTAACACTAAAACTAATAAGAAATCCACAACTATAACCGTGGTAAGCAGCTGATGTGCCAAAAAGCTGCAAAACAGGATCAGGCAACTGGTGGTCATAGCCTTACCAGACACACAGTTTTAACACTGCACCTATGGGTGTTTTTTTTTTTGCTGTGACACAAAATTCTGGAGGAAACTGGAGAAACCCAGAGAAAACCTTATGTAAACTTTACCCGTAGTGCAATAGCAGTGTTAAACACTGTGCCGTCTTGGTTTTTTTTATGCTGTGAATCGAAAACTGGGAAGAAACCGGAGCACCCGGAGTAAACCCTACGTCTTGACGTTTCTCACAGCGGACATTTTGACACAAATGCAACCGTTTCGATTTAGATGTGGCTTACCAACACACCTACATGGAACAGCTGCTATTATATGTCAAAATGCCCACTGTGAGAAAGGTCTTTAATGGCACTCATCTTGAAGGAAATAATTTTTATCTGTATTAATGGTAAAATCACTACCTTCTACCTCATCTGACCTAAATCAGGTGAGATGGAAGTTGTGATGTTGAACTAATTAAATTGTTTCCATCAAGATCAATGCAGGATTCTTTAAGGAGTTAAAAGAAACAGGAACAGGGCAAAAGAGACAGTGATGATATCTTACCTGACTACCACTGCGCGGACACAGTTTTAACACTGCACCTATGGGTGTTTTTTTTTTGCTGTGATACAAAATTCTGGAGGAAACTGGAGCAACCCAGAGAAAACCTTATGTAAACTGTACCCGTAGTGCAATAGCAGTGTTAAACACTGTGCTGCCTTGGTTTTTTTATGCTGTGAATTGAAAACTGGGAAGAAACCGGAGCACCCGGAGTAAACCCTACGTCTTGACGTTTCTCTCATGCTTTAAGGTGTTAAAAGAAGCAGGAACAGGGGAAAAAAGGGACAGTGATGTTCATTTAGTCAATGCAGCTGCACGACCTGAAACACTGGAAGGGCTTGGCTAAATATTTTCCAGCTGCTGAAAAAAACCGAGCTACTTTGGACTTCGGGGCTGGACGATCGAAGGGATTCAGTCGGACTTTCAGACTGCTCAAAACAGCCTCATCAAAAGATGCAGCGTCCGACGCAGTTGCAGCCTCCAGTATTTCCTTTCGAGAGCCAAACTCCTTTTCAAGGTCTTCCATCAAAACCTTGTTGAAGCTTTTCATGCCCTCTGGCGTTGTCCTGATAGAACATCTTGGCATGTCCTCTTCCTCCTCGACCTTTTCTGACAGACGTTGGACCACAGTCTGGATTTCTGCCATCGTCACTGAGGTTCTGCTTTTCCAAGGGGCTTTCATGAGAATCCTCGTTAGGAGAGCAGTGATGAAGCTTGTCGATTCAGATGAGGTATTCGTTGACAAGAGTACCTCATCTGACTTTCCTGAGCAGTTTATCCGACTGGCACAAGATGCTGCAGGAGAGCGGACAGTAGATGGTGAAGACTTCTCTCTGCATGAAGTCAAAACCCGGCTATCAACGTGGCCTCTGACATGCGTAGAGCGGGCACTATTACTGCGGCTGGAAGCAGATTTCGGGCTGCAAGTTGATTGACGTTTTTCTCGTGGCTCCATTCTCTGATTTGCCGACCCAGAGCTTCTCTGTGAGGAAAGCTCTATGCTTTCTATCCGACTTGAACACAGGGGTGTTGTGGTCTGGCTGCAGATGGGTTCAGGGGACGCCTCTTCCTTACTCTTGTTTTCTTCTGGCGGTGGGGTCATCATTCTTGTCACCAAGTCATGGATGTCATTGACTGCACCAGATACATTGTCACTGTGACATGCTTCTTCTGTTCTCTTTACCAACCAGAGAAGCACCTGCTGCAAGAACTTTCCCACTGTGTCTTCTGTGATGGCGTAGAGAACTTCAGGAGAAAAGTAGAAACCACTAGCATCCACTCTTGTACTGAACACAGAGATGACAGAGTCAGAGAGACATCTTCCTGTCTGAACACTGGGAATCCGATATCTCCTGCCAGCCATCAGTTGCCCGTACATTCTATCAGTCAGTTCCTTTGAGAACTTCCTGACCTTGCTACTGGCAATTTCTACAGTTCTTCTGTCTCCTGCTGACGGATTCTCTCGCCGAATTAGGTTATTAAACAAGCAGTCAACATCACCTTTGATGGTCTCAAAATCTATTTCAGGAGACTGCTGCCTTGTCACAGTACGTAATTCCCTCTTGTTGCTGAGATGGCTGGCCTCAGATTTGCATCTGGGAGACTGTGGAACTCCTGGCAAAGACTCATCCCAAGTTTGGTCAATGTCATCTTGTGTAGATTGAGGCCGGGGGGAGCCTAGATACGATGGCAATCTAACAAGGGAGCATTGGTCTTCTTCTTTGTATGTGGCCCTGAGCTCTGTCTTCATTTTCTCAAATTGTTGTCGAGCGAACTTCAAAAAGCTAGAGTTTTTAACTTTTTGGCTGACAGTCTGAACTTCTGAAGACTGAAAAAAGTCTTTCACCTTGTTAATGATTAACCCCATGTTAAAATGAGGCTTCATTGAGGTACTTTTTTCACTGCCACAGGGAGAGGGTCCATCATCTGTGTAATGAAGGTCATTATTTATCGCCCTGACAATATCTGATGCTGCAAAATGAGCATCCAGAGAGGCACTGACATCTTCCTCTTCTTGTTCCATTTCTGGTGTCTTACCAGACCATCTGAGGAGGATGTCTGTCACAGCTTGAGTCGCAGAGGGAACAGAGATCCTAGATCTTACACTCTGAGTTGAATCACATCTCTCTGCCTCTGCAATTACAAGCATAGGTATTGGAGATTCAGAGCTTCTTTCTAGGTAATGCTCAGTCGCCTTTTCCCTACTAAACAGTCCCAGGCACTGGCTGCTCACCTTTCCTAAAAGTCTTTTCAGATATTTGACAGCGTGAATCACCATGTCATGAAGAGACGATGTGTTAGATAAGGAGCCAGAGACAAAAATGGCAGGCTCTGATGGCCAAACAGAGGTGTTGCTGGCCACAGATAGAGCAGAGTTTACCTTCGCAGCAACTTCACTCTCGACCATCTCTGTGAGCTCTTCAGCACTCTCACATTGCTCTTTTGTCACCTGAAGAGCAGAGGCAAAGCTATCAGGAAGAGAGTCTCCTAGTTCAGGTTTGAAATTCTCCAAATACATAGGGATGTCATTTGGAGATGGACCCTCGGGAGTGTTGTCCTGAAACATTGGTAGAATTGTTTTCAGGATCACTGCAGAGACTGACTGTACAATTTCAGCCAGCATGTCACTCAGTGTAGCTTGTGTGTCTGAGTCCAAGGTCTCTGCAGCCAACAAACTCCACTGTGTTTGGGAGATTCTCTCGAAATATTTGTTCACGATAGGCAGAACAGACTCCCGTGTAACAATTATAGTGTTGGTCATCTTGGATTGGTCCATGGTGAAGAACAATTGCTTTCCCTATTGAGTTTCAAACTGTCCGAAATGTTAACTTGTGTCCTGTTTCTTCTAACTGCGTGTGTGCCTGTGAAATCCCAGTTGAAAGTGATTGAAATTAATTCGTTTCTCGATCCTAATCATAAATTAAATCCTGGAATGCTGTGACATAATGTGTGATGTCATTTGCAAACTGATCAAGGATCAAAGGGTCTACATGACATCACACATTACATCACAGCACGGATCAAAGCTTCTAAATGACATCACACATTACGTCACAGCATTCCACTGAGCGCTCCGGAACGCACATGCGCACACGCATCAAAATATCTTACATAAGCATCAAAGCATCTTATTTACACTAAATATAATTATATAATTATAATATGTATAATAAGTATCTATTATAAGCATCATACAATTATTATTGTTTTAATAATAATACATAGGCTATGTTGTAAAAACAAAATTATATTATTGAGGCAATAAAAGTCGTGCATGCACACACAGAGACACATTTTGCCACAATCTATCGCCCACAATGCGACCTGAAAGTTACATATTAAACATAAAAGCAAACCATTTCAGCTCACTGACACAGACATCGCTCGACAGGTGTCAGATCATCACTTTCTTCTGATGAATGAGCAAAATAGTCAAGTAATCATTCACAATCTATCATTAAACAGTCAAGTTTTTGCAGTATATAACAAACAGAATCAAAATATTTCCTCATATTATGACTGATTATTTACATATAACAAAATATACAAACTGTGAATCTACGTATTTTTTGCCAATGAGTGGAAGCCTGTTCAGTTTTCCGTTTTACTTTGCCAGATGAAATCCAATATTTTCTATGATTTGACGTTGACGGATGAGCCCAATTTATTGTGCTAGGCAGAGAACATGTTACTGTGTAGCAGGTATTGTCTGGATTGAAAATATGCTATTTTCAATTGGCACATTGAAAAGACATTTGCTGTTGTGTCACAAAGTCCACACAAATTAATAAAGTAAATTAATAACTTCACAGCAGAAGGGTTTTACTTGACAAATCAGTCATATCATCATACAAAGACGCACCTTCAATGAGTACAATTCACCACTTGTTTTTTTTAATGTCTATTTAAGAACATTTGAAGTCACTGTTGCTGTAATCCAAAAAGAAATAAAACACAGATTTGTTATGCAAAGGAAAATTTCTTGAGAATGTGTGTATAATGTAGTGGAAGTGTAAAGTCAAAATTGTACTTAAGTACAGTATTTAAGTAGATGTACTTAGTTACACAGTTACTTTCCACCACTAGACGTAGAAGTAGCACTACCACTGTAAACAACAACAACAACAACAACAACAACAACAACAACAACTCGGTAACAAAGTAAAAGTTTTGCATGTCAAAGGTTACTTGCTGCACATAAAAGTACATGTATTACTAGTGAAATTAAAGTATCAAGTGTAAACGAAATGTTCATTTTACACAATGATGTCATTAGATTTCTGTTAGTAATGCACTTTATTTTATAAGGTCATTATGTTTTATATGTTAAATCTATCCGTCAAACTGCAGTGAAGTAAAATAAAAAACTGTTATATAAAAATGTGAATGACCGTGGCGTAGTACATTAAATATTCAACAGTACTTGAGTAAATGTATTTAGTTACAATCCACCTCCATTAAAGTGGTTTAATAGTCAGAGTGTAGATCCACATTCAGGTCTACCGATCACTGGAGGTTTCAGCCCTTCACATTAAAAGCCTTCTGCCAGGCTGCTTGTCATGTAATTTCAGCTGTTAGACTGAACTACGTCACAAATCCAGCAGGTCATGACCTCAGTGATTTCACTCATGAGTAGAAACGCAGCCAGATGATTTATCTGTGTAGTTTAAAGGCAGTGTGTGTCAGACAGAAACATGAGTGTTTTAAACAGAGAGTATGTGCTGAATGCATCATAGATTTATTGGTAAACCAGCTTTTTAATACACTGCAAAAAAAGCCAAATTGTATTTTTTTTGGCCTAAAACAGTGATTTAATTTGGTAAAACTTGGAAATATAAATGACTGACATTTAGGGCAATAATGTAAGTTAGCACAACAAAGGAAGCCAGTTGTCTGCTCAAAAACAAGTTGGTGAGTTGTTGTTACTTATATCTTTAAGTTGGGGTTCAAAACAAGGAGCAATAGTTCTGCTAACTCTTATTTCTTTGTTATGAAATTTGGTCATTACCGAAAGCTAGCAGCTAGCTGATGCTAGCGGCCAACTGATGCTAGCGGCGCTGCTTGTTACAGCTACAAGCTATGGCTACAAGAGTAGCCATTAGCGTATCATTGCTAACTCAAAATTGTGGTCACAACATTAGCTGACATTCAAAGCGGCTTTACAACCGTGCTAGAGAAATTCAGTTGAGCAAACTCAAAAACAAAACTTAAAATATTTAGTTTAATTGTCCAACTTAAAATTTTATCGAAGTTTGTTGCCTTGAAATTTTGAGTTCACCCAACTTTTCTTTTTTGCAGTGTAGCTGCTTAATCTTTGTATTCATGATGTTAAGCATCATATTGGTCGGAAAATTTCATTAAAGCTCTGTCTTTAGAGTGAAGGTTTTCACATCAGGCATGAATATTCTGTATGTCCTGTAATTAATGTAATTTTTTTAATAATTTCCTCCTTTTAAAGGCCATTTCTTCACAGATGTCTGCAGTATGATTTGCTAAGCCTCTGTTGTTGAATTTTTACTCAACAGTGTCTTTTTTTTTTTTTATCTCTGTGTGTTCTGATTGATAGAGTAAGATCAGTAATATTAGGATGACACAATATCTTTGTAATCTTTGTAAAAAAAATAAAAAACAAAAGCTGTTTGGTGTTCAGTTCTGCTCTGTGTTCAGTTGAAGAGCAGTTTTAGCTCCATCTTGTGGTATTAAACTGTCTAATTCATCAATCACAATCTGAATGCCAATCAGATTTTCACATTTAAGCAATTTGCCTTGGTGCTGTAATGCAGAAGAATAACCATGGCAAATGAAAAAGACAAACATATATTTTTTAAAAACACTGAAAAGGTTAAGAATTAAACAGAAAATTAACAGAAAGTAGAAAGAAATACAATAAAATATGTAATATGTGTGTGTGTGTGTGTGTGTGTGTTTAATAAATATGTTTTATTTTATTTTTTTGATTTTTTAAAAATACAAATAATAATAACATTTTAAAAAACACAACTTTTTTTTATGTCATGACATACTTGTCACTAATATATCGTACCTGGACGTTGGTTTTGGCCGACATCGCAAATTCATCTATATATATATAGTATAGTAATATTAAAAGTAAAAGGTAGCTGCAGGAGCCCTATTTGAAGATGGAATGTGCAAATGTTTACAATACAAAGTAAAATTAATATGTGAAATAATAATAACCCAAATTAATTCAGATCATATTTCCATATTTCCCTTAAAAGCTTTGCTCAGCTGGAAACTCACTTATATATTTCATCACTATATGTATTAGTGATGAAATTATCACCAGAGTTTGTATAAATTGGAAGGTAGAAAGCTGTTTTCTCATTAAAATTGATTTAATGTATATACTGTAATACACTTAATTTTTTCAAGTTTCCCATCCACCCAGGATGAGTCGTTTTGGGGAAATGCACTTTCAAACTTTGCTTTTCAGGTTTGGGTTGGGCTCTAAAAACAACTTGATCAAATATTAGCAGACACCTTCAGGGATCAAATTATCTTTTTTACATTACCGTTCAAGAAGTCGTTGAGACATGGAGGGTTTTTATTACAGGGTTTTTATATTGTTGTGTTGGTGCTTTTACTTCTTTCACTACTGGTAGTTGAAGAAGAGAAATGGTCTTCAGATCCTTTACTTAAGTAAAAGTCTAGATAGAAAATTAAAAAAATACTTTGCTACGTAAAGGTCCTAAATTCAAAGTATTACTTAGAATAAAGTAGAATTATTTTCAGTAAAATGTACCTAAAGTACCAAAAATATAAACAAATATATGTTTTATTATTATATAATAAATTATTGTTTTTTTAGTAGCCTAGCAATTATTATCATGTGAAGCCAATTTCAGATATTTTGTTTACTACTGGGTATATTACTGATGCTGCATCATAATATATAAGCATATCATCCCCCCTGGCACTTTCGGCCCCTGGGTCGGGTCAGCGGTGCACATTTATAATTTCAGAGACAGTGGTATACAGTTAATGCAAATGAGTCAGGTGTTTATAATGTTGATCCCTCATACCTATAATTCACAAGACTATATACTTATCTTATGCAGAAAAGATGACTGGGGACCTACTGAGGTGTTCAGAGTGGTGAATGCACTTAATGTCTTCTAATTAATTCCATCAGACAATAGAGAGCAAACAAAATTATGAGAGGAAGTTAAAATTGTCAAAGGGTCCATTGAGAATTTGCCAACAGGATTTTTGCATTGGGTTTTGGATCCTAGCAGAAAATAAGCTCTGTGGCAAACATGTTTCTGATCCTTAAGGGTTGTTCAGCATGATAATCGTCACAAATGAACACCACTTCTATGATGTTGGAAGCCTAAATGCAGCTGACAAGGTGATGCCAATGACTCAACACCTAATTTGCATATTTGACCATGTGCTGCGTGCATGTAATTGTAATTGATTCTTGTTTTCCTTTTTATGTAACAATTCCAACCCTCCTCTTTTATCCGGGCTTGGGACCGGCAAAAGTGACTCAAAAGAGACACCCTGGCAGAGTTACTAACTAACTAACTCACTCACTCACTCACTCACTCACTCATTCACTCACTCACTCACTCACTCACTCTCTAAACTAACTAACTAACTAACTAACACTAAAACTAATAAGAAATCCACAACTATTACCTTGGTAAGCAGCTGATGTGCCAAAAAGCTGCAAAACAGGATCAGGCAACTGGTGGTCATAGCCTTACCAGACACACAGTTTTAACACTGCACCTATGGGTGTTTTTTTGTGTGTTTTTTTGCTGTGACACAAAATTCTGGAGGAAACTGGAGCAACCCAGAGAAAACCTCATGTAAACTTTACCCGTAGTGCAATGGCAGTGTTAAACACTGTGCCGCCTTGGTTTTTTTAATGCTGTGAATCGAAAACTGGGAAGAAACCGGAGCACCTGGAGTAAACCCTACGTCTTGACGTTTCTCACAGCGGACATTTTGACACAAATGCAACTGTTTCGATTTAGATGTGGCTTACCAACACACCTACATGGAACAGCTGCTATTATATGTCAAAATGCCCACTGTGAGAAAGGTCTTTAATGGCACTCATCTTGAAGGAAATTATTTTTATTGGTATTAACGGTAAAATCACTATCTTCTACCTCATCTGACCTAAATCAGGTGAGATGGAAGTTGTAATGTTGAACCTATTAAATTGTTTCCATCAAGGTGAATGCAGGATTCTTTAAGGAGTTAAAAGAAACAGGAACAGGGCAAAAGAGACAGTGATGATATCTTACCTGACTACCACTGCGCGGACACAGTTTTAACACTGCACCTATGGGTGTTTTTTTTTTGCTGTGACACAAAATTCTGGAGGAAACTGGAGCAACCCAGAGAAAACCTTATGTAAACTGTACCCGTAGTGCAATAGCAGTGTTAAACACTGTGCCGCCTTGGTTTTTTTAATGCTGTGAATTGAAAACTGGGAAGAAACCGGAGCACCCGGAGTAAACCCTACGCCTTGACGTTTCTCTCATGCTTTAAGGTGTTAAAAGAAGCAGGAACAGGGGAAAAAAAGCGACAGTGATGTTCATTTAGTCAATGCAGCTGCACGACCTGAAACACTGGAAGGGCTTGGCTAAATATTTTCCAGCTGCTGAAAAAAACCGAGCAACTTTGGACTTCGGGGCTGGACGATCGAAGGGATTCAGTCGGGCTTTCAGACTGCTCAAAACAGCCTCATCAAAAGATGCAGCGTCCGACGCAGTTGCAGCCTCCAGTATTTCCTTTCGAGAGCCAAACTCCTTTTCAAGGTCTTCCATCAAAACCTTGTTGAAGCTTTTCATGCCCTCTGGTGTTGTCCTGATAGAACATCTTGGCATGTCCTCTTCCTCCTCGACCTTTTCTGACAGACGTTGGACCACAGTCTGTATTTCTGCCATCGTCACTGAGGTTCTGCTTTTCCAAGGGGCTTTCATGAGAATCCTTGTTAGGAGAGCAGTGATGAAGCTTGTCGATTCAGATGAGGTATTCGTTGACAAGAGTACCTCATCTGACTTTCCTGAGCAGTTTATCCGACTGGCACAAGATGCTGCAGGAGAGCGGACAGTAGATGGTGAAGACTTCTCTCTGCATGAAGTCAAAACCCGGCTATCAACGTGGCCCCTGACATGCGTAGAGCGGGCACTATTACTGCGGCTGGAAGCAGATTTTGGGCTGCAAGTTGATTGACGTTTTTCTCGTGGCTCCATTCTCTGATTTGCCGACCCAGAGCTTCTCTGTGAGGAAAGCTCTATGCTTTCTATCCGACTTGAACACAGGGGTGTTGTGGTCTGGCTGCAGATGGGTTCAGGGGACGCCTCTTCCTTACTCTTGTTTTCTTCTGGCGGTGGGGTCATCATTCTTGTCACCAAGTCATGGATGTCATTGACTGCACCAGATACGTTGTCACTGTGACATGCTTCTTCTGTTCTCTTTACCAACCAGAGAAGCACCTGCTGCAAGAACTTTCCCACTGTGTCTTCTGTGATGGCGTAGAGAACTTCAGGAGAAAAGTAGAAACCACTAGCATCCACTCTTGTACTGAACACAGAGATGACAGAGTCAGAGAGACATCTTCCTGTCTGAACACTGGGAATCTGATATCTCCTGCCAGCCATCAGTTGCCCGTACATTCTATCAGTCAGTTCCTTTGAGAACTTCCTGACCTTGCTACTGGCAATTTCAACACTTTGTCTGTCTCCTGCCGACGGATTCTCTCGCCGAATTAGGTTATTAAACAAGCAGTCGACATCACCTTTGATGGTCTCAAAATCTATTTCAGGAGACTGCTGCCTTGTCACAGTACGTAATTCCCTCTTGTTGCTGAGATGGCTGGCCTCAGATTTGCATCTGGGAGACTGTGGAACTCCTGGCAAAGACTCATCCCAAGTTTGGTCAATGTCATCTTGTGTAGATTGAGGCCGGGGGGAACCTAGATACGATGGCAATCTAACAAGGGAGCATTGGTCTTCTTCTTTGTATGTGGCCCTGAGCTCTGTCTTCATTTTCTCAAATTGTTGTCGAGCGAACTTCAAAAAGCTAGAGTTTTTAACTTTTTGGCTGACAGTCTGAACTTCTGAAGACTGAAAAAAGTCTTTCACCTTGTTAATGATTAACCCCATGTTAAAATGAGGCTTCATTGAGGTGCTTTTTTCACTGCCGCAGGGAGAGGGTCCATCATCTGTGTAATGAAGGTCATTATTTATCGCCCTGACAATATCTGATGCTGCAAAATGAGCATCCAGAGAGGCACTGACATCTTCCTCTTCTTGTTCCATTTCTGGTGTCTTACCAGACCATCTGAGGAGGATGTCTGTCACAGCTTGAGTCGCAGAGGGAACAGAGATCCTAGATCTTACACTCTGAGTTGAATCACATCTCTCTGCCTCTGCTATTACAAGCATAGGTATGGGAGATTCAGAGCTTCTTTCTAGGTAATGCTCAGTCGACTTTTCCCTACTAAACAGTCCCAGGCACTGGCTGCTCACCTTTCCTAAAAGTCTTTTCAGATATTTGACAGCGTGAATCACCATGTCATGAAGAGACGCTGTGTTAGATAAGGAGCCAGAGACAAAAATGGCAGGCTCTGATGGCCAAACAGAGGTGTTGCTGGCCACAGATAGAGCAGAGTGTACCTTCGCAGCAACTTCACTCTCGACCATCTCTGTGAGCTCTTCAGCACTCTCACATTGCTCTTTTGTCACCTGAAGAGCAGAGGCAAAGCTATCAGGAAGAGAGTCTCCTAGTTCAGGTTTGAAATTCTCCAAATACATAGGGATGTCATTTGGAGAGGGACCCTCAGGAGTGTTGTCCTGAAACAATGGTAGAATTGTTTTCAGGATCACTGCAGAGACTGACTGTACAATTTCAGCCAGCATGTCACTCAGTGTAGCTTGTGTGTCTGAGTCCAACGTCTCTGCAGCCAACAAACTCCACTGTGTTTGGGAGATTCTCTCGAAATATTTGTTCACGATAGGTAGAACAGACTCCCGTGTAACAGTTATAGTGTTGGTCATCTCTGATTGGTCCATGGTGAAGAATAATTGCTTTCCCTATTGAGTTTGAACCTGTCTGAAATGTTAACTTGTGTCGTGTTTCTTCTAACTGCGTGTGTGCCTGTGAAATCCCAGTTGAAAGTGTTTGAAATTAATTTGTTTCTCGATCCTAATCATAAATTAAATCCTGGAATGCTGTGACATAATGTGTGATGTCATTTACAAGCTGATCAAGGATCAAAGCGTCTAAATGACATCACACATTACATCACAGCACGGATCAAAGCTTCTAAATGACATCACACATTACGTCACAGCATTCCAGTGAGCGTTCCGGAACGCGCATGCGCACACGCATCGAAGCATCTTACATTACATACGTCACATCACACTTCACAGCAAGGATTCCATCGAACGATCCTGCAAACTCGCGCATGCGCAGACGCATCAAAGCATCTTATTTACACTAAATATAATTATATAATTATAATATGTATAATAAGTATCTATTATAAGCATCATAACATTAGTATTGTTTTAATAACAATACATATGTTGTAAAAACAAAATTATATTATTGAGGCAATAAAAGTCGTGCATGCACACACAGAGACACATTTTGCCACAATCTATCGCCCACAATGCGACCTGAAAGTTACATATTAAACATGAAAGCAAACCATTTCAGCTCACTGACACAGACTTCGCTCGACAGGTGTCAGATCATAACTTTCTTCTGATGAATGAGCAAAATAGTCAAGTAATCATTCACAATCTATCATTAAACAGTCAAGTTTTTGCAGTATATAACAAACAGAATCAAAATATTTCCTCATATTATGACTGATTATTTACATATAACATAATATACAAACTGTGAATCTACGTATTTTTTGCCAATGAGTGTAAGCCTGTTCAGTTTTCCGTTTTACTTTGCCAGATGAAATACAATATTTTCTATGATTTGACGTTGACGGATGAGCCTAATTTATTGTGCTAGGCAGAGAACATGTTACTGTGTAGCAGGTATTGTCTGGATTGAAAATATGCTATTTTCAATTGGCACATTGAAAAGACATTTGCTGTTGTGTCACAAAGTCCACACAAATTAATAAAGTAAATTAATAACTTCACAGCAGAAGGGTTTTACTTCACAAATCAGTAATATCATCATACAAAGACGCACCTTCAATGAGTACAATTCACCACTTGTTGTTTTATGTCTATTTAAAAACATTTGAAGTCACTGTTAAGAAATGTTAAGAAAAGAAATAAAACACAAAGATTTGTTATGCAAAGGAAGATTTCTTGAGAATGTGTAAGAAAACTTTATCTCAGCACTTTTAGAAATTAACTGAGAAAGATTGCAGTGCCGAAGAAGGAATGTGTTCAATTTTTCTTAACTTTTGATGTTTGAAAAGCACCAAAATAGTTCACAAGTAGTCTGGTCTGCCAAGTGTACACTATCTACCATAAGAGTGCAATTAAAGAGGGCAGAAGCCAAAATGCTGCAGAATTTAACTTAAAAAAAACAAAAAAACAACAACTTTTAACTGAATATATACATAGCTCAGTTACCATTCTATTTTTTTTTGTGGTGGGGAGTAGGTGTAGCTGAAGGGAAACTTATCCTGACACCATAACACATTATTTTGTATTTTTTAAATACTATTATATAATATGATATAGTGGAAAAACTGCACTATACTACATTACACTCGTGAAAATCACAATTTATAAGCAGTAGGAATGATGAATCAACTTCATCCTGACATTGATTTGGTTATATACGGATCTTGTTGTACATTGTATACATGACATGTCACAACAGCAAACAATAGTTTAAGAAAGTTGAATTCTCAGTGTTGTTGTTTTTTTTCCTGCTGAAAATGAACAGGTTCTGACTGTAAATGAAAAGATCTCCACTCACTGAAATGCAAACTGCATCACAAAAAGTGCAGAGCATTTGTGCAACCCCGACACAAGATCACCCTCAAGGTTTTTGTAGTAGTTTGTATTATTATTATTATTAGTAGTAGTAGTAGTAGTAGTAGTAATAGTAGTAGTAGTCGTAGTATTTATTTATTTCTTATTTTTCAAGACTGGATCTCACCCTGCTGTCAGGGAAAAGTGTGCGGTGTAATTTGTTTATATATATCATTTGTTATAATAATAATAATAATAATAATAATAATAATAATAAGTAGTAGTAGTAGTAGTAGTAGTAATAGTAGTGTGTGTATATATATATATATATATATATATATATATATATATATATATATATATATATATTTAAGACTGGACCTGTCCGTGCTGTCAGGTAAAGGTGTGACCTGTAGATGGCATGCTCTTATAATCAACAACAGGCACGCGGGGACTTCCCGCAGCCAATCACAGCTCCGCTTTGACCAGTTTAATAAAGTTCGATTTTTTTCCTGCAGTTTCGCTTCGTGTTTCGAAGAAACCGCGTCTTGTAGTCGGCTCTAAAGATGCGGGAGAACCGAGCAGCTCCGGCTGTGTGCAACAAAGATCTGCTCGGGGAGAGAGTCGCGAGCAGAAAGAGGCTCCTGTGAAGAAAGAAAGAAAGAAAGAAGATGTATCTATGGCGCTGCTCCATCGCCATAACCCTCGGCTTGGTGTGGTATTTTTCAGACTGCGGTCGCACTGTGACCCAGTACTTTCTCTGTTTCCTTTTTTGTTTTTACACTCCACTGCTGTTCGGGTCCAGTGGACGAGAGAGCAGCACTCAAACTGATGAAGAGGCGAAGGAAAACACATTTCAGGTCTTTAATGCATTGTCTTTTACTGCCGGAAAGAGTTTACGAGTCGTGTCTAATGTGTTAAATATGAAATATGAGCATGAGATGCATTATCAGATCACATGATAGCACATTAAACAGCCATTTAACAAGTGAGATAAGTTTAAATGTTAGATTAAGTCAATAATCTAACGTGTGTGCAGTGTTTACAGGTCAAGATGTACAAATACTCGAGCTGTTAGATTAGTAAAAGTAGACAAATATTGAAGTGGTAACACTTGTAGCCTGAGGGGCATTTTTTTGTGAAATGTGGCCTGAAGAACTTGTTTTCACTCATCACATCAATGTCAGAGAGAGTTCAGCACGTATTGATGTTGCAGTTTATTTTTATATTCATATCAGTCCTTGGTGTCTTTTTGTTTTTCAGGAATCTGCCAGAGGAGAGCTGTTTGGTGATTTGACAGATGCAAAAAGCAGCGAGCAGACTGAACCACTGGAGTCTCAGTACCCACATGTAAAGACGGCTCTGCAGCAAGGTGAGGCATGTCTCACACACAGGAGAAAATGTGTTTCTATGTGCTGTAATCACATTGAATTTAACAGCTCTGACAGTCTTTTTATGAAGATGTGAGTGAGTCAAGGTTCAAGTCGAGGTTCTTGCTTTGACTTCGAGTTGTTTTGTCAGCAAATTTCACGTCTGTTTTGACTTGACACAGTTGAAAAGGACAGTTTTTGCATAGACACAGCTGCAGCCGGAGCTCATGTTACACGAAGCAAGGAGGGGCTTTAAGGGAAAAAAAGAAAGGGATGAAAAACACACCCTCTGAGCATATGGGCTGTATGTGGCTGCGATGTGTTAAACAGGAAGTAAGATGTCTGATTCTCTTGCTCATTATCTGCTGTTTGCTATGTGTCAAATAGATGCAGCATTTATTCACATGTCTCTTAAGATTGATATCGCAGCTCTGAGCTCCGTTTCATTAAGAACAAGAGTGACTTTTAGTGTCTTCTGCTTTTAAATGTGTCAAGGCAAAGAAATTATTTCAGAATCTTTTTGTTGTCATCGCACAAGTTCAAGAATAATGAGGTAGATGCTCTCAAATTCAATGCAAGTTTTATATAAGACAAAACAAAGTAAACCATTGTATTTCAGTGAGGTCGGGTGTGATGCATTTCAAGTGTTTCAGGTGTTTAACTGTGCAGTATTTAGTGCAATAACAGCTCTGGGGTAGAAACTGTTGTTGTAGTTCTGTTTGTTTTGGCTCTGTAGCATCTCCCAGAGGGCAACAGTTCAAAAAAGGTGGTGACCAGGTGAGATGAGACCATGCTGTGTGTCATTTCAGTCTGTAGAGAGAGAGAACAGGGCATCCAGTGAGTTTTTCTGGGCAGTGTTTATGACCCTCTGGAGCGCTTTTCTCTCAGCTGCAGTACAACAGGGAAACCACAGCGAGATGCCGTAGCTCAGCACAGTGTCAATAGTGCATTGATAAAAGGCCAGAGACAGTTTTTCCACCAGATTATTCTTCCTGAGGAAATGCAGTCTCTAGCTCCTTTCAGGTGGGTTCAAGTTGCGATATTTCTGCCTTTTCGGCCTTTTTCCTTCAGTCTGAATCTCAGAGGCGTGATGGCGGGACCAAGTGATCCCAGCTCTGTATCACCTTTGGAGGTAGTAAAAGAGGCGTTGAATTGTCCAGATGGGAACGGAAAATATATGACGTAGGTTATTTTTGCAACCAACAACTGGATAATAAGGGAAGTGGACCGTATGATCAGAGACATGCCTCTCTCTTGAAGTCAGACAGTAATTGAATCATTTTCAGCAAAATGCAGAACAACTTTGCTTGAGTCTGTAGAATCTCTACAGCGAGAATCAGCACGACGGGCAGTTCCTCTGCCATTATTGTTCTGAATTAACTCAGCTCAGCGATTGCTGATTTTACACAGCACTACTGTCTCCTCCGCAATGCCAGATTGCAATGTGAATGGACGCCAATATTACGTTGTTGGAGTGCAGATCAGTATTAATCCTTATCTCAAAATTCTACTATAAAACAGTTTCAGGTTGTTAATCACAAACGCAGCTGAAAAATGTTAGAAATAAAAATATACTACAGCCTTTTTACATGTAAAGGGATTTTATTCCAACTTGTTTTTGTGCCTAAAGTCTATGTATTCCTGTAAATCACTGAAAATATTAATAATTCACAGGTTGTTTAAAAAATCTTATGGGCCTCGCACATAAATGAGATACTGTGTGAAAGCCCCACATCAGCGCTTTCAGCTGGTTTTCTCAGCTGAACACTATATGATGTATAAATAACGTTGTGTTGCAGTAAATAAAACATGCTCTCCAGAGGGAAATCCTGTCAGGAATATTTGTGCTGAGTTTTGAATTGAAAAATAACAGAGCTTGGATTTCAACAAACAAGCTTTAAAGTCTCTGCAGCCCTCAAAGTTTGATGTTCAGGAGGGAGAGCGTGGGAGTTTTAGTGTTACTGTGAATTTTTTTCTTTTGTGATCGCTCCCCTCAGTGTTCGAGTGCGCCTACGCCCAGCTGATCCTGCCTTGGTACGCCGTTCCCGAGCCGCGCGAGCACCAGCCTCTGCACCAGGTGCTCAGCGGGGAGTTCGACTTTGTAATTGACCGGATCATTGCAAGAGCCAAAGACTTTGATGTTTGCCAGGCAGTCGTGGGCTCCGTTCGCATTCTGACCCAGCACTTGCATAATGCGAAGCAGTCTGACAGGTGAAACTCTGCTTCAGTTACTCTTTGCACCCCGTGATGTGTCTGAACTCCATAAATACCTCCATATTTTTTTATCACCTATGAATAATTTACCTCACTTTTACAAGCTCGCACCTGCAGTTACTTCCAAATGCCTGTTATTTTACATCAGATTTAAGATAATCAGAGATGTGTGGTGATAAACATCTCTGATCCAGTGCAGCACTTACTTTAATAGTCACCTCTCTTTGGCTTTCTGTCTCAGAGAGCTCTTGTTCAGCTCCAGAGCGGAGGAGATCGCAGTTCTCCGAGAATTTTCAGACGCTCTGGTACGTAACCTTTTTCCCGAATCTCTCTGGGACCGAGAAGTCAACCGCTGTGCCTTAAATGAGATCATTGCCTTAAAGGGTAAGAAAGCCTTAAATTCTCTCTCTGCAGGAACACACTCTTACATAACGGCTAAGCCTCCCACAACTTCTTCTACAAGTGTGAATTGTATGTAATCCCTTATTGTCAGTGGCATAGTAGAGCTTAGGACATGAATTTTGGGCTGCATAAAAGGAAGGCGAACTTCCGCAGTGATTTGCCAGTTCCCTTTAGGGTTTTGTCGCTTTTTTTTCCAGCAGCAGATAAAACGTCTTATCTCGTGGGAGTCTTGCTGTGCAGTAGGTTTTTGCAATTATGCATATGGCTCACTTACAATAAGTGATTTTTACAGCTGTAGTTAAAACATTATCTGCATGTCCTCATCTTGGCAACTCATTTCTAACTAAATAGTTTTGTTCATTGATGCATAATTGAGTGTTTGCAATAATTTGGAACAGTTGGCACATTATGCAAAGGCTTTGCTTTCACACTACAAATGATAATCCTGATTTTCCCTAATATTGTGATGTACTGTACAGCTCATTCCCAAGTCAAAAGAAATGTTTGTGAAAGGGCTGAGGCTGAATTTAACCTATTAATCTTTGAGTTTAATGTTTTAACCAGCTGCGGTCCTAATCAAAATTAGTAAATATCTATTATATTATAAAATATTATAGCATATCTAAGTAATTATAGAAAGTATTTTAAGCCTTCAAATGGCAGTTTGTTTGAATGTTAAATGATAAAAGGCCTGCATTTATATAAGCATTTTTACACTACAAGTCAGCTTCCACACATTCTCACACTCACACACACACTGATGGCTACCAGCGGTCACTATCATGCAGGACACCACCTGCTCATCGGGAAGTTTAAACATTCATAAGCACACTCGCACAAAAAAAAAGGTTGCACAGCATCAGGATCAATTTGAGTTTCAGTATTTTCCCCAAGGATTATTCGACATGTACACACAGCGCCAGAGATCAAGCCGCTGACCTTCCTATCAGTGGACGGCTGCTCTGCCACCTGAACCTCAAAGACACATTCTGCAAAAGTCGTTTTCACAGTCTGGCAAATATCAATGATGAGCAACAAGAACTATTTTGATGCATATTTCATTTTTGGAGATAAAAAAAACAAACAGAAAAACACTGAAACACTGAAAATGTACCTTGCCTGCTACAAAAATACAATATATTAATATTATTTCCATTCCAATTTCACTGAGTTTAAAAAAAACAAAACATGATCACAATTATTCACGCTAAATAGTCAATATAGTTTTACATTATAAAGGTTCAGTAGGTCCCTTTTTGTAAAACAGCTTTAAATGGTTTGTTTGCATAATGCCAATTTTGGGAAAATCACAAAAAAAAAATCAATACACTAAATGTGTGGGAAGATCTTTGTGTCAATGTTTAGAAACAACATTGATTTTGTTTCATTGCATCAAACACTGCAGCGCTCCATAATACAGCAGAGATAACCAGAGTCATCTAGATGGAAAGCCTTATATCACAGAATACATGATTTTATGCTCAAATGGCATAACATGGAATTGGATTAAAAACAGTGGTTTTAATGGGTTATAAGTGACATAATTTGACATTTTGGGAAATGCAAGTATTTGCTTTCTTGTACAGATTGAACAAACATGTGAATTATCTTTAGGGTTGCTGGGAGACAGACAGAGACGAGCTGTTTCCAGTCTGAATCCTATGCTAAGCTAACTGGCTGCTGCTCACCTTGCAAGAAAGCAAATAAACGTATATTGGAAAATGTTGCAGTAATACATATTTTTAAACCATAATAAATTACTGAGTTGTTGTAATAACTATTTCAAACTAGAGCCCAACCGATATGGGGGGGGGGGGGGGGGGGACTCTTTGATAACTAATATGCTCCGATATAGTCATTTTTTGAGCTGGAATAATAATTCTCAAACATAAACCTTTATCAAATCATATTTAACATTGTTTGACATTATTATACATTACACAAACAATGTATTACATTGTCAGCCAATTCAATAAATGATAACTGCAGAAAAAAATAATAAATGGGAATAGAATAAATAGCTAAATATACATCATAACTGTTCAGCTTCAGTCAATTGCTGACAAAACATTAATAGCTAACAACATTTCTAAAGCACACCAAGCTACATTTTCTGCATTATATATTGAGTAAAAAAGTTTTCATAAGGGCACATATCAGACATTTGCACTGATAGCAATATGCCTTTGATAGGCTGATATCGGCCGTCGTTACAATCCAATCATTTTGTAAAATGTGAGACTCTTCCTCCTGATCTCAGTTGCTGTGTTCCAATAGCCATACTTCCATGAGTACACTTAAACGCAGTACACTATCTGCACTTACTAAGTACGCAGATTTCAGCAGGTGAGTGTTGTTCCAAATCTAATACTCCGTGGTGCACTTACCGGAAATTAGGCTCGCGACAGCCGCCACGGCTCGTCACCCGCGAAAAACTTCCCGATTTGAACGGCGAAAAAATGACCCTTTGTGTTGTTCAATCTTTACTTCTACAATCCGGCAATATGCCTCCGTTAACGCAGCAAATGTGGAGAATGCGGCGTCGTCGTCAGCAACGTTACCTACTCCTCCTGATGTTGACAGACAATGCTCCGTTGTTGTTGTTGCCGCCATTACAAACATTTTTTTCAAGCTAAGCGGCTCTGCCTGGCTCCGCCTCTTCAGCTACGTAGACAAGATGGCAGCCGTTGAGTGTGTATAGTGAACATCGTTCCACACTCAGCGTTTTGACCGTTATGAGGGCAACATCCGGGTCCTTTAGGTCAGCTATTCTCAACCTTGGGGTCGGGACCCCAATTGGGGTCGCGAGATGATTTCTGGGGGTCGCCAAATCATTTTCAGTCAGCTCTGTCTCCACTGTGTTAAAGTGTTCATGTGTAAATGTGTTTTAGTCTTCTTTGGTAATTTTGTGTCTTTTTTTTGGTCATTTTGTGTCTTTTTTGTCATTTTGTGTCTTTTTTTAGTCATTTTGTCTTTTTCTGGTCATTTTGTGTCTTTTTTTGGACATTTTGTGTATTTCTTTGGTCATTTTGTGTCTTTTTTTGATCATTTTGTGGTCAATTTGTGTCTTTTTTGGTCATTTTGTGTCTTTTTTGTCATTTTGTGTCTTTTTTGTCATTTTGTCTTTTTCTGGTCATTTTGTGTCTTTTTTTGGACATTTTGTTTATTTCTTTGGTCATTTTGTGTCTTTTTTGGTCATTTTGTTTCCTTTTTTTGGTAATTTTGTGTCTTTCTGGTCATGTTTGTTTTTTGGGTGATATGAACTGTTCGTGTGAGATTCTGTTCAGTGAGCGGGGGTCGCGGGCAACATGCATGTTAAATTGGGGGTCGCGACTCAAAAAGGTTGAGAACTCCTGCTTTAGGTACACTTCTTTTCGCCGCGATCGGAATCGGAACACCCTGCGTACTCAAACTAAGTATAGTAAGTACGGGAAGTATGGGTATCGGAACACAGCAAGTGTGTTTGTGTCGTGACATGCAGAGACGGTAGAATCAGTGTGTTGGCTGTTCTCTGCAGGGTTGGGCCTGGTGGTGGCATGGCTGTCGGACCCCGACAACCTGAACCAGCTGGTGGTGAGCCAGCTGGACAGTGTAACCCCCAAAGGCTCCGTGGAGGAGCTGTGTGGATCAGACCCAGATCAAACCTCGATGGCTTCACAGGAGGGCGAGGGCGAAGGCGAGGGCAGTCAAGTGTGAGTTGGCTGTCATCTCCTGCACCCCGCTAGCTCGACCTCGGCACAGTGAGCCTCAGAGCCACGCTGTGAGAGCCGCTTCTGTGTTTGAAATTGGAACTCACTGGCTTTTCTCATTTTCTAGGAGCTTGGAAGGAGCGGGGAGTTCAACCAGCACCAGGATCAAGGCAAAGAGGAAAGGTGTGTTTTGTGATTCAAGTGGTTGTGACTGAAAGGCTTGTTATCTAATTCAAAGCTCTTCAACACTTTAACCTCGAGAACGTGATTATAACCTCTCTTTTCTCTCCGCTCCGAGTGTGAAACATTTCAGATGAGGATAATGGAGACTGGAGGAAAGCAGATGGAGTAGTTTGTGGGTGTCTGGAGAATAGAGAGGCCTGTGCTTGCATAACGTTTTGTACAACATTTTGATGAATAGCAATCTGTTGTCAGATACGTGACATTGTAATTTTCTTTAGCAGCCTGCCTTTCAGTTTTTAATTAATCTCCCGTTTCTTTTGTTTGTTTGTCCAGACAGCTAATTACACAAACGGCGAGCTGAATGCAAATATTTTCAAGCAACTCCTCTCTTTGTGTGGCAAACAATACGACATTAATGATGACTAAATAAGAATTAATTATAGGGTAAGGAAACCTGTAATATGACAAATATGTGTGTTTTCTGTAATGGTCGTTAATTCTGAGAAGAAACACCATCATTTGTCACAATCTGTAAGAATTATTTAACTCTGATGGGACATTTATTCATTATCAGGGCGTCATGTTGAAGTTTAATCGCTCATAATGAAATGTGACTATATCTAGTGACTTTTTCTCTACATTTCTCGCCACAGAGATGCTCTTCATCACAATGCAGATAATTAGACAAGTTGTTGTTTAGGTCGAGGTGGAATGCATTGCTATTCTCTCCTTATGAAATACCCAGTTTATCAGAAGGGACACTGTGCTTCTTCTAGGGCTGCTCAACTAAAATTATAATCATAATATTGCAATTACTTACTGACTTTGGAAATATCATGCATTTGAAGGGTTCATTTGCAAAAACGGATATTTCTTTTTTCTTTTTGTGTTTTGTTTTTGAGGAAACACATGCTACATTGTTTTTTTTTTTTTTATAAAATACCACTCTTAAAATACCTTTTTTAAATTACTTTTATGTCTTTAACAGTGGATTTTGTCAATCTTTAAATATAATTTATGTTGTTTTATATTCATGCTATCTGTTTTTCCCCCTGTTGTACTATATTTAAAAAAAAAAAAAACCTTGATCAAAAAAATCAATAGAAAACCACATTTAAAAAATTTGATAAAGAAATAAAATAAAGAATATATTAATACATTATATATTTTTTTTACTTTAATACAAAAATGGGAATATAATTTATAAAAAATGAATTATATAAAAAATAAATAAGATAAAGTACATTTATTTTAGTGCACTTCCACAAACCACTGAAAAGTACTAAAACATTTCAAATATATAAAAAATAATATATAAAAATAAATTAGACCTAAATAAATGTAATTAAATATATTCTAGTGTACTGCCACAACCTACTTAAAATCCTTAAATCTATTGTCAACATATTTTCAATCAGTAACTCTGAGAAAATGGGAGGAATTTATAACAAAAGATGAAACAAACATCATTATGAAATGGAATGTGACCCAATATTTTTTTTATCTCAATTATCTTGTTCTCATGCTTAACCCTTTATCAGGCGAAGAACCGTATTTGGTAACTTCAGTGGATATCCAAAATAAAAAATAAAAATATTTTGAGAAAAAAAGTTGCAAATTTACTAGATTAAAGCAGATCTACAAGAAAAAAGTCTCAGATTTAAGAGAACTAATGTAGCAAATCTGCGTGGAAGAAAAAAAGTCACAGATTTATGAGAAGTGGGGAAAAAGCAACTTTTCTTGCAGCTTCACCACTTTATATCTCGTAAATCTGACTTTTTTCGCACAGATTCGCCACTTTAAAACCTTAAATCTGCAACTTTTTTTCTTGTAGATTTGCCACTTTAATCTAGTAAATTTGCAACTTTTTCCTCGACCCCATTTTGATATCCACTGAAGTTACCAAATATAGTTCTCCACCTGTTAAAGGGTTAAAAAAAAGGTTAATTACTCGAACATAAATTGTGGAAAGGATTTCTCTGTGTTTTTTAAATGTGTTGTTCTTGTTGTTTTTTTCAGCTAACAAATTAAAAGCAGGCTGGTCTAAACTTGTCGACAAGGTGAAGTCTAAGAAGGCCAAGAAGAAGAAGATGAAGAAGGTGGAGCAGGAGCTGATTCTCCGGGTCATGGCGATCCAGGGCGACGTGTCCGGCGACGACGATGTCAGCAGCAGGGAGGGCTCCCTGCACAGCCAGCAGGACTCTGACAGGGTGAGTATGCTCAACACATAACGCAATACATTAAACTGACGATGACAATTTGTGAAACATGACAGATTCACTGCTGCTTTTTTTGGGCCAACACCATTAGGACGACAGCGATCTGGAAGACTACTTGACAGGCGTCCAAGAGGACATGATGGAATTCAAGCTGTCATATGAGATGTGGCGCGTTGGCCGCTGGGCTGTCAGCATCCCTCATGTGAGTTATAAATATCAGTGACAGTGTGGAATGTCCCGGAGGCTTGTTATCTGTCTGCTGGGGCTCTGTAAAAGCTTGTCCTTGGATGGTTTGTTAATGTTTGAGCTGCAGTGAACTGTGTTCGTAGGTGGACGGGGACGAGGAGGAGCTCATCTTCACCGTTCACCTGGAGGAGAAGGGCAGCCCCGAGAACCTGCAGTGGGACATCAAGAAGACATACATGGATGTTATATACTTCCGCAACAGATGGCAGGTAAAAGGCAGATGGAGGGAAATGTTTTTTTTTTTTCATTTAATATATAATTTTCTGCCCTTAAGTGGTCCAGACACCGCTGATATACTCTGACAGGCAAATTCACAGGATTTTGAAGCTTTTGCAGCCACTTAATCTGCACAAAAAGAAACGGTGCAAATGGTAAAATAACCCTCTCACTGTGCTGCCAGCCAAATACTGTCTGTGCTCCTGTGCTATTTTCACACACTTAAGGTTTAGGTTATATGCATACATTTGGCACAAAATTGCATCCCCTTTCTGTTTACAAAGAGCAGCACTAACAGCCACAGGCAGTTACAGGGAAATTATTAGCCTTTGCAGAATGTGTGGCAACTGAAGAGCATTTTTAAGTGTATAAGTGAGTGTCACAGTCTGGTCAAGGAGTTCATTTGAAAACAGCACTGAGAGATTGGCATATTAAATCACAAATATGGTTTAATTCTTGTCATGTTTTAAGGAATGCCTCTGCACCATGTCAATAGCCAATATACTAGCATTATTGCAATTATTATGATAGAATATTTCCAGGGACTAATCACAGTTATTTTCCCAGCTTGTCTTGGCCTGCTAAAAGCATTAGAAAAATATTTGTCAGGAGTGTGGGAGGGAAGGCATGCTGCGTCCTCAGATGTAATGTCTATTTTAAGGATACATTTTTAAAAAAATGTTTTTAAACTGATACTGCTATCGCCACACTTGCCATAAAGAGATCACTACCTCATACAATTTCAAAATATTTTCATTAAAAAAACTAAGTTTGGAAGTTACCCTAATATGTGCTTAAGCCCGCCTAATGTATTTTCAGTATATGCAGTACCGGTTCGCTGCTCGCACACGTCAGATTCCCAGTGCATGTGCATCAACCTAGCAAGATGAAGCGGGAGTTATCCCTCGGGGAATGAGAAAAGGAAAAAGAAACAGCATGAAAATGAAAAACAGCAGTCGGGTAACTCTCCTCTTTGGGTGGGAGAGTGGGAGGGACGGGACTAGTCCCTCTTTGACCTACATTAACAGGGCGCTGAGCCCTGGGGAGCCCCGGTCTCACTCTCTATAATTTTAGTTGTGTAGTTACAACTGCATTTATACAAAATGGAAAGTAATGGATAAATATTTACTAAGATTGAATTTTGTTTGCATGGATAGCCCACAGGCAAATAGATGCAGATATATTAGTGAATAAATAAATGTTGTGAAACATTATGACAATGGTGCTAAATAGGCTAAATAATAATCTAAATCACCTACATTTGAAGTAGGGGTGTGCCATATCGTATCGTTCACAATAATATCTGTATTTTTTTTATGGTTAAAAAAATGCATATCATGATATTGGCAACGTTCCTACTTCTTGATGTAGTGGTTAAAGTTGTTTTAATCACAAAAAGCTACTTGCTCCCTGTAGCTAAACACATGCAGCTTTCAAAATAATAGCACGGTGTGTTAAGAGAATCCACGAGATCCAAGAAGACTGTCAAAATAAGATTCCTTAAATAAAACATAGAAGAACCTTTTATTCTCCTTTACAAAATTTCATTAAAATATGCCCCCAGAACCCCTAAATGGTTATATTTATCATTTGCTCATACTCAAGAGTCAAGAGTAAAACAAATTGTATTTGGCAACTGTTGAGATTTGCACTTCAAACTACATTTTAGATTTTTAATTATTTAAAGAGACTAAAAAATATATATATATTCTATATCTTTTTAAGTATTTTGTAATATCGCCAAGAATATCGTTAGCGCAAAATAGCCTGCAATATCGTGATATTCTTTTAGGGCCATATCGCCCAGCCCTAATTTGAAGTATAAGAAAGTAAAACAAGTGCAGCCAATTTGATGGAGCTGAATTAATCGTAGCCATATCTATATTTTACAGGTGCTATGCTTAAGTTTCAGCACAGACTCCAGCCAGTGGAGGCACAGAGCCAGCTTCATATAGGACAGGCACAGATGAGCCATTTACACCTTCAACCGGCACAGATGAGTCAGATGCAGCCGCCTCAGGCAGTACAAGCAGCACAGGTCCAGTACAGCCAGATACAGGGGAAGAACAGGCAGCCTCGGCCACTAGTCACACAACCACGTTGCTGAGGGTTTTTTTCATGCTTTTTTTCCTCATTTCCTCTCCTCATGTGCTGTATTTCTCTCTCTTCATACCCTGTCTTCCTGTCCTGTTTACCTTTGTCATATTGTTTGTGGGTGTTTTATACGTTCTGGACGGGATGATGGCTCAATTTCGTTGTACTTGTACTTGTTACTTGTTACTTGGTTCATTCATTCATCATTCAACCACGTGTGCACAGCAAGCAACATCATTTATGGGTTCAGTTAGGAGGCCCCCTTAGCAGAATGTTGCCCAAGTCCCCATGGAGGTCTGAACCGGCTCTGAGTGTATGGCTTTTATAACCTGACCCTAAAGGGGATCGATTTCTTCGGAAACTTAACAGATTAACTGACCATTTTAAATCATTTTGAAAAAAAAAGTAATGTTACATGAAAGGTTGTTGTGTTCTAAAATTTAAAGTGGTGCTCATACATGATTCTCTATGAAGAAACTCATTTTTAAAGATCTGGTGATTAAATCAACTAATGGATGAGTCAACAGAATTGTATTAATGCTTGTAAACTAAGAGTTGAGGACAGCCTGAGAGTTGTGGTTTGATTAGTATGAATCTCTTTTTTTTTTCAAGCTGACAATGCAAAGCAGATTTTCGCCCAAATGAAACTGCTGAGTGAAGTACGGGAACAACGGCTGAAAATGACAAATTCACTTTTGATGAACCATAATCATGTAGTCCAGTGTTGATCCTTGAATTTCTATCGGGCAATTTAACTGATAAGTTTCTGCAAATGGACGTCATAATGAGTATTGACTGAAAGAAGATCTTCTGGCTGTCAGGGTTTTTTCTTCTGAGCTCAGAGAAAATAGTTTCTGTTCTCAGTCTATTCAGCCAGAGTGGGGAAGAATTGTTGCGAAACCAAACCACAACTTTTTTCTTCAGTCTGGAATTCAATATGCAGTCATATGTATAGTACAGTTTTTACATTTTTGCCAGATGTGAAAAACCCGAGGGGTTGACCAAACACTGTTCAGACTTGAAGCTTTCTTGTTGTAGAAACCCCCTTTTGTTTTTTTCAGGACACAACCAGCTTGCCTTCAATCCTGGTGCTGCAGGAGTCAGAGGTTAATGATGGGCTTAAAGAAGAAGCTCGCATATCAGTGGAGACCTTCCTGCAGGTGAAAGACACAAGAAAACTTAAGCCTTGTCCACGGGTAGTTTTTAAAATGTTCTTTGCGCTATGACCTTTTACCCAAATGCAAACTGTGTTTTAGATCTCTTAAATCTCAGCTTTGTTAAAAGTCTTCCCAGGGTGAAGATGTTCAGAAACTGTTTTCAGTCAACACTGCAAACAGATCTTTTGATTTGTAATGTCAGATTGTGAACCGATATCTCCTTTTGTAAGGCGTCACAAAAGATGCAACACTTTGTGCAAGGTTGACGTGACTAAAATGCAGCTGGCTCTTATCTTGTTAACAAGACTATTTTACTGGTTGACACATCATGTGGGCCACTGCAGCCAGGTAGACCTCTGTTAATAGCTTTTTTTCAGGCTTCTGATTGGCCGACATGTTGTTCTTTTTCTTGCATAATTGGCCAACATGGCTTTAAGGGGGTTTGGCATGCTCTTCACACCACTTAAACTGTTTGTTTTTTTTATTTCATTTGAACTGAGAATGTTTTAGAAGTACTTGACGAGTCCTCAGATCTGCTGACAGATAAGCACTTCAGTCACAAAAACCTCATGACTCAACATTGTTCTTCTATTTTCCAGGAGTTAGTTTCTGATAATCTGATCGGCCACACTCAACCGGTTTTCCAGTTCCTCTGTCCTCTCGACAAACTGCTGAATGAGGAGGAGCATTATGGGGGCGTGTGGGGCCTCCTCAGTGGCTTGGCCTACTTCCTGACCCCGGGTCAAGAGGAAGAGGAGGTACAGTCACGCATATCTGATCCACTACATCCTCTGGGTTACTTTTGTATTTTTGTCTTTCCTATCAGTAAAAGTAAGATAGTTCCCGCCAAGACATTTATGTATCAATGGTCAAACGTCATGGAGCATCAGACAGAGTTTAAACAGACTCCCAGGAGAGAAAACAAAGAGGGATGGTAAAATCATTACTCAAACTGTCCAGTATAAACATCCTTCACAGTTTACACACTGGTTCAATATTGACCTACTTCCCATGGTTGGTTGCACACACATTCTTGTGTAGGAAAGGATTTTACGGGCATCACTCACTTTCGGTTTTTACTCCAAACAAAGCGTTTTAAATAATTTGGATAAACTGCTGACTCATCCGATCTCCTGTCTGCTCGTGTCTGCCTGATCTCTGCAATTACTTTGTCATAAGTTTATTATAACAAATAAATCAATAACCCAAACAATGGATATGAGACACAAGTTGTAAACAACTGCAGTTAAACATATCCTGATGTTTACTCTGTGTATCATCCCATCATTTAATTATTCAATTTAATCAGAGAAAACAAAGAAACACAAGTCAATATTTTGTTGTTTGGGACGTTTAATAGGCTTTAAAAAAGGTAAATGACATTGTGTTTTCTTGTTTTCCTTCTGAAAGAGGTAATCTAATAAACAAGGAAAAGAAGTCTTGATTCTGTTTTCCTGTTATTTTGTTATGTCCCGTCTCCACTTTGTGCATGTGCAGTCTGAGCTGCAACATTTTCATAGAACAATCACAATGCTGCTGGGTTGTTTTTATAAGATGTAAAGTTTCTACAATTTTTCCAAATCATGCTTTCTTAAAATTGCGTACTCAAAGAGTGCATAATTTAATATTTTATTCAGGATCTGATTCGTGCAAAGGGTTTATTATTAGTGAAATTCACAATGAGGCATGTAGAATGTGTGATTTTCATAAGACATAAATATTTAAAGCTTTGATATGGTTGCATTTCCTTTCGTAAGCAAATATTCCTGGTAAGGACTGTCTGTTTTGACAGCTTCTGTTTTTGATAAATACCACCATTTTTGCAAATTCTTTTTAAGAAAACAAGCCTTTAAACCCCCAGCGGGTGGTGGGTGCAGAGGGTTCAAAAGACTCCTACTGAACTGAAATATATCAGTTTTTTACCGCTGGTGTGTTCCACTCTGTGCAATAAAGGCTGCTGCCTCTGGGTCAGCTGTCACAACCTGATTGCTGATTGCTTTGCTTTCCTCTTCAGAGCTCCAGCCCTCAGACTGAAGCCCCGAAAGAAATCACAACACAGTCTCTACATCCAGAACCGAGTGCTCTGCCTTCAGAAAACCCTGGTGCCTTTACTGAGAAGGGCAGTGATGTTCCCGGTGCTTCAATCCCAACTATAGTTATCTCTCAGTATGACGCTCCTTCAGAGGAGGCAGGAGCAGAAACCGAAAAGGAGCCGCAGTCTGCTGTGAACTCCGACTCTTCAAATGAAAACTGTTCTCAGGACAAAACGGAGGACTCTGATAATCCCTTAACCTCTCACTTTAAAATGATTTTCAAAGGACTGACTCGTTCCCGGTCGCAAGAGTCTCTGGTCTCGACAAAAAGCACCGGCGACGAAGACCTGCCCGAGTCGGGCTCCACGCCACACTGCAGCCAGAACGGAGTCCTGCATGGGGAGAGCACAGAAGGCCCATCGTGGCTTCACTTCAGCGCAAGGTCGCATAAAAAGGATAGAACATGTTTTAAGATGTCAGGCGGAGTGAGCAGAGCTAAAGTGAAGGACCAGGGCACTTCACCGAGAGGGGACGATTCCCAGTGTCAGAAGAGTCAAGTGAACTGGGAGCAGATGGAGGCGACCAAAGCCCTGTTTGACCTGCTGAAAGAAATATCTGGTGTGTTGTGTTTCAACTACTAATCGTACACGGCATTCAAAGCTTCAGGATCAAACCAGGGCTGCTTTTTTAAATCATATTGCAGCTTTTTAGACTGATTAATGGACTTTTCTGTAAAAAGAGTGTTTAAAAAAAGAGTGTTTTAGTTCATTTCAGCATTGTAAGAAACCCTGCAGAGACCTGACGAACAGTGAACATTTAGTTTGCTTTATTAATCATCATGTGTTATTTTAAAGTAAAAGTATGAGCTGTTATTACAAGTCATTTTGGGCGGTGCATTCATGTGCTTTTGATGTGCTCCGACAATCCAGGTGACAGTTGGCAGCCAAACAGCAGAGAGCAAACACTGATGTGATTAAAAGGCTCATGTTAATCTGAACTATCTCTTTTAAACCTGCATAAATCAATATATAGATATATAATTTATTGATGGACAAACGTGTTAAACAATGTACAATTGAAAAAATATCCCTCTTCCTGCCATCTTCCTATTTTTTAGTAATAGCAAGATTTTTAATGCTGAAATTGAATCAAATATCTTAAGTCAGGTAAAGTCAATGTGATCTAGTGTATATAGCCAATCATTTAGTCTCAGAGGGAGACGGTGAGATGTTGTACAAACTACAACACCTTCTGTCGTTAAACCTTTGCACTGGATGAGAAAAAACATATTAATACTCTTTGCGGCCTTTATAGCTTTAGTTTAATGTTTGTGTATTTACTGTTTGAATCACAGCCAAATGAGCTAAAACATGCAAAAGCACTGATATGCTCCTTATAGGTAGGTTCTTGAAGGTAAACCTGATACTGTCTGTCTTTACAGGAAACTCCATCCTCATAAACATATTTGATGCCATGTTGAAGCCAGTTATGCCCATTTTAAAGAAGTAAGTTCGGTGCTGTCTTCCAACCCGTACAGAGTTGTATAATGCAGCTATTCTCAACCTTGGGGTCCCGACCCCAATTGGGGTCGCGAGATGATTTCTGGGGGTCGTCAAATCATTTTTGGAAGTCAGCTCTGTCTCCACTGTCTTAAAGTGTTCATGTGTTTTTGTCTTTTTTTTTGGTCATTTAATGTCTTTTTTGCCCATTTTGTGTTGTTTTTTTTAGTAATTTTGTGACTTTTTTGGTCATTTTGTGTCCTTTTTTTTGGTCATTTGTGTCCTTTTTTCTGGTCATTTTGTGTTTTGTTTTTTTAGTAATTTTGTGTATTTTTTTGGTCATTTTGTGTCTTTTTTTGGTCATTTTGTGCCTTTTCTGGTCATTTTGTGTCCTTTTTTTGCCCATTTTGTGTTTTGTTTTTTTTTAGTAATTTTGTCTTTTTTTTGGTCATTTTGTATCTTTTTGGTCATTTTGTTTTTTTAGTAATTTTGTGTATTTTTTTGGTCATTTTGTGTCTTTTTTTGGTCATTTTGTGCCTTTTCTGGTCATTTTGTGTCCTTTTTTTGCCCATTTTGTGTTTTGTTTTTTTAGTAATTTTGTCTTTTTTTGGTCATTTTGTGTCTTTTTGGTCATTTTGTTTCTTATTTTGGTCATTTTGTGTCTTTTTTTGGTCATTTAGTGTCTTTTTCTGGTCATTTTGTGGTCATTTTGTTTCTTATTTTGGTCATTTTGCTTAATTTTATGTCATTTTTTGGTCTATTTGATTCTTTTTTGGGTAATTTTGTGTCTCTTCTGACAAATCCCAAATTAGCAAGTTATTACTTTACAAGGAGTCTCTGGCTTGAAGCTGACTGTTACAAAAATATATATAAATGCACAGACAGAGATGTTTTAGTTGTTGTCTGCTTCATTATTTGTCCAAAATTCGTCGTATCAACTGAGTTTGTCTGATCTGAACTGTGAGATTGTGTTCAGTGAGGGGGGGTCGCCAACAACATGCATGTTAAATTGGGGGTCGCGACTCAAAAAGGTTGTGAACTCCTGGTATAAAGCACCTAGATCCTTGTCTATGATTGACTTCTGGTTTTATTCTATTACAGAAAAGTGAACTCTTTCCTGAACAAGATGAACCCGACAGAGATGCAGATGGCTTCATACATCGACACCATGCGGGAGAAACTGTGGCCAGACTTTCAGCCAGCTCCTCCTGCTCCTCCTCCTCGCACCGACGAGGAGAAGAACGAGACCAGGGAACGAGCGCACAACCTGATCAACGCCAGATGTAGGTGACGCCTCTCCAGTGCTCCAGCAGGAAACACACACTTATTCTTGGAGGTTGATAAACCATCTAAAATGTGTTTTTCTGTTCTCTCTGTAGACTCAAACTATCTCATCCTGAAGAAGACGGACATGGAATCTGTGTTTAATCTTTTTCAGGACAGTGAAGAAAACAAAATGCTAGTATATGTGAGTATCTAAATAGTTACTGTTGTTCTACTTCCCTCATTTATTCCATTTTTCACACTTTATTCAACACCGTTGAAAAGGGTAGAAACTATTTTTGACTATTTATGACTATTTATTACCATCCATTCATCTACCTGCACTGCTGCTTTACTGTACATTCTTTACTGTATATATTTCTATAACATATTCATTCACTGTATATCCTACAGCATATTCAATTCATACCTGCAGTATATTTATACACTGTTCATATGTAAATACCTTGCACTTTACTACTCTGCACTTCTGGTTAGATGCTAAACTACATTTTGTTGTCCTAGTACTTGTACTCTGTTCAATGACAATAAAGTTGAATCTAATCTAATCTAATCTAATTTCCCCAAATATCCCCAAAGGGATGATTCTCAGTTCAGTTGAAAATTATATAAAAAATAATCATGTTTATTTTGTTGTTGCTGCGAATATTTTGTGTGGTACAAGTCTGTAGAATAGGATTTGAACATCTTGCATCACCACAGTATTTACTTCAGTTTGACTGCCAACAGCCATAAAACAAAAAAATTGATTTTAGCCTCCTGTAAAAACTTTCAGAATAAAGATGGGAGTGAAACTGGAAAGTTTGGTGTCTTAGTGCTACTGAAGTGGAGATTTCTGGCTCAGAATTTGAGAAAATGACATTTAAAGATATGTATTGTAAAATTCCATATCACCATCAAACTTCCTAAGATGATGGCTTACATTAAGGTGGTTATTTTTTATATTACAAGTTCTCTGAAAAGTTTTGTTTAAATATGCAAATGAGGCATTATCTAATGCTAACTTTTAGTGAAATCTTCAGGCGTAAATATCTAAAAATTGCAGTAAAATAAACATTTAAATGTGTATTTTTGAGGTTTTATTTCCACTTGTCTGAAAGACCACATTTATAGAAGCCAAATAATAACCAAAATCTAAAAACTGACTGACTGTGGATGAATAAAAACAATGATTGTTCTGATTTTGTTGCTTTATATTTCCTAGATGCTTCTGTCATTCCTATTGAGGGAACTTCTTCCCAACGAGCAGCATTCCCTCCATGTGCTGCAGAAAGTCACCAACTCCACTAACTGACCTGTGAACCCTTGATGTTGTTTTAAATGGTACCTTCTTTTTAAACTTTTTTTTTTAGAATATCAAATTATTTATTAAACATCTTAAAATGCCTTACAATATTTGTGTCAAACACTCCTCAATGTCATTTTTTACCTCAAACATACTGTGAATTTGTGGATTTCCTTGTGGTTTTTATTTTGTAAAGCTAAAACTTGTAGGTGATTAAGCAGACTTAAAAATGTGTGAAATCAGGAGCGTACTATGTGGGACCCAGCTTTGTACTTTTATTGTAAAACTAAGGGGAGAAAGTAAAAAAAAATGTAAAAAAAATCATATTTACAGTTTGAATTACACCCTTCACGTTAATGTCAAATCATTTCAATATTCTCAAATATTTTGTGTCACTTTGAGCACTTTTATAAGGTGAGAGTGTTTGTTTTCTGGTTAATATGACCTAAAGATAAATAACGAAAGAATATCCCACAATTACCAATCACTTAAATATGTCAAAGTGGACAGGACCACTATCAAAGAAAACTGTTGTTGTAAATGAGTTTATTTCACATTTTAATAAAGATTTTTTCCAGTTATATTTCTGTTTCTTCTTGTTTTTTAAGTCAGTTTTGACTCCGTAAAAGATAAATATTGCAAATTTAACAGTGAATAAGTCGATGATACCAGCAGCTCATTTGCTCTGACGCAATATTTGAGAAAAAGATATTTCAGTTGAGTTAAACAACTTCCCCCGCTGAGGGAAATCCTGTAGATGAAGTGTGAGATGTATTTAAAAATAATTACTACTAGACTTGAAATGTCATGTTTATATTCAGGCACTTTCACATTTTTCTACTGGGTGAAGCTTCATCAAACATAGCAGGACAACAGAAACAATCCTGATTTAGACAAACAAGAAACTTAATATGCTATGCTGTCCTGAAAAACAATTTATCCAGCAACTTCTGCCATGTTTCTGTGACCCTTAATGGAAATTCTGTCTCATTATGGAAGTGTAACAGAATTAATTACAGGATTACTCTGGTCCAGGTCACAGGAGGGAGATTATCAGGCAGCGTAACAGCATAAATTCATTATTTATTCACTTAAATCCCTGCAGCCAGGTAACAACATCACTGAACAAAACACTTTAATTTACAGCAGAAACTGGATGATCTTATCTGATCCTATTACCACCCAGAGGTGATGGCTCGTCGTTAACCCAAATTAAAAATGACAAACTAATGATGAAAATGTTAATGTGCAGGTGAGAATAATGTAGTCTGTGATTTACATCTAAACGGCCACCACTCATTGTTTTTGGTTGTCTTAATATTGTTGAGTACTTTGTTAATCCCAGTGGGACATTTCACTGTTAAAGCAGCTTAGAGCAACAAAAACAGAAAAACACCAATCTTATCAAATAATAAGGGAAAAAACAAACTGTTGAACATAGTGCCAGTAGTGCAAATTAACAACCACACTTTATTTTTATCGCACTTTTCACACAAATAAAATGTAACACAAAGTTCTTCACACAGTACAACCCACACACACGCCAAGCAATGAATGGCATCATAATTAATAGTAGTAATAAGAACAGCATTCAGTAGCAATACACGGAACAGTAAAAACAACTGAAATTAAATTAAAGAAATGAAATGCAAATAATAATGTAAAATATAATGATTACAAACAATACATTAACAGAAGGTGTTAATATACTAGTATTGTCAAAACAAAAGTATATTTATTACTAACAAATCAGATAATCAATCAAATATTATTTATATAGAACCTTTCAAACAAATACATTGTAATTCAAAAAGCTGTACAGATTGAAAACAACAACTTAGAATAATTAATAAAAGGACATGGAGATTAATGCATGCTGAGTAATAAAATATCAGTAGGTAAAATTCTGATATATGATATATATATATATATATATATATATATATATATCATATATGATATACATATATAATATGATATATATCATATATATATCATATATCATATATATATCATATATCATATATATATATATCATATTTTATATATATATGCACAAACACATAAAAACTATGTATAAAAGTAAAGAAAATTAATTAATTAATGTAAAGAAAGCTGTTGAGATGAAATGAGATGAGTCCCTTGCGGCAGGAAGACACCAGGTATCAACAGTTAAAAAGGAACATCTCAATAGGAAGTGCTGCACAGTAGCCTTATTAAACTAGAAATATAAAAACACATTAAAAGAGAAAAAATACCTATACATTTTTCGTCTATTAAATCAATCAAATCAATATTACTTTATTCATTCGCTCTTAAGGCGAAATACTGCGGGTAAAACATTGTTTTTTCTTGCACTGGTAAATTTTTTGGGCTATTTTAAGAAAACACCCCAAACAAACATTTCAGTGCATATTTTACTACATTTTGAAGATTTTTCCTAAATGTACTTTATGTTAGCGTTGTATTGATGCTTGTAGTACTGTAAACGTAGTCTAAACCTCGTCATCACAGGCATCATTAGAAACCCATTGTCCTGCACAATATTATGTGTTTTACATGTTCTATGTTGTTGTTGCTATGAATTAGATTATATATTTTGTCTTCGAATAGTTATTTCCATGAAGAATGTATGAAATCTTTAAGGGCTGTTTTCTCAGAAAGAGTTTTTTCTCATACTCTGAGCCATAAATCTCAACTTCAGCTACACTTACATTCACCAAACTTATTAATTTTATTCCTAGCTTTATTCTGAAGGGTTTTTTTTACAGAGGAGTCTGTCTATATATAATTCATACCCTGATTTAATTTGTTCCTAAAAACATGAAGAATTGTTTTTTTTATGGCTTTTGACGGCAGTTTCTGATTTTGAAATGGAAAAAAAGAGATATCCCAATTCCCTTCCGTAAAAAACTTTGAATCTAATATTATCAGCAAAATGAAATAATAATAATTTAAATTTGCTTTATCCAATGTTCAGATTTCTGTCCTGGAAACATATGCAAATTAGCGCATAGTTAATGAGTTCACCCCTCATTTACATATCTAATCATAACATTTCAGAAAACTAACTTTAAAAAAATCCCTTTTCACCTGTAGTGGCCATATAATTAGGACAACAGTAAACAGTAACTTGTTGAAGCCTATTATACAGAAGCAACCCATTAGCGGCAGACAGCTAGCATAAGTGCTAACATGGTTAGCTGTAAACTAAACGCAGAAAAAACAAATGAATGCATAAAAAAACTAAGAATATAATATTTTTTTTCTGGTCGCAGATCTGACAGAATGGAGGATGTAACATTGTGAGTTGAACATTGTCAGTATCTGTTGCTACTAGCAACAGAATGTTGAGCTGAAACCAACTGCTGGCTGCAGAATGTGACTCTACATGTGAACTTTATTTCAGATTTGACTGAAGATTGAAGAGGCTGAGGGTGGAGATGTGTGGGAAAAGATGCACAAGACATCTGGAATATTAATGTTTGATGGAGTGGTTCAGCCTCAAAAAACATCAAGTCTTGGGTTTGAATAAGTAATTGGGTTTCAGAGTCATTAGACCTGAGAGTTATGAAGAGTTGGAACAAGCTGATGTTCTGCACAGGGGCCTACAGGGGCCACTGCCCCTGTGAAGAAGCTTTGGCCCCTGCTGTGGCCCCTGTGTCAAATTAATAATAAAATGGTCAATTTATAACGATGAACAATGGAACAATTCAAACCTTTTTTTTGTTCAAACAATATCTCATTGTACACAAAAGAAACCCAGTGTACATTGTATAATACTTTAACTCTATGGAGTCTTATAGGGCTATTTTGTCCATTTTTGAATCCTTTTCATGTCTTTACATGTCTTTGTAAATCATTTTGTGTCTTTTTGTGTCTTTTTTGTGTCTTTTTTTGGTAATTTTGTGTCTGTTGTTATGTATTTTTTTGTTATTTTGTGTCTTTTTGTGTCATTTTGTGTCTTTTTTTGACATTGGTGTCATTTATGTGTCTTTTTTGTGTCTGTTTTAGTTATTTTGTGTCTTTTTTTGGTCATTTTGTGTCTTTTTGTCATTTTTATGTCTTCTGTAGGTTTTTTTGTTATTCTGTCTTCTCATTTTGTGTCTTTTTTTTGTCATTTTTATGTCTTCTGTGGGGTTTTCTTTAATTCTGTCTTCTCATTTTGTGACTTATTTGGTCATTTTGTGTCTTTTTTGTCTTTTTTATGTCTTCTGTGGTTTTTTTTGTGTTATTCTGTCTTCTCATTTTGTGTCTTTTTTTGGTCATTTTGTGTCTTTTTCAAGACATTCAAAGATTTTGAATGCTTAAATATCATCTTTGCCATTTTTTCATGTGCTAATGTGCCCCTCTGATTAAACACTGGCCCCTCCTTGGCCCCCACAGTAAAATTGGTCTAGAACCGCCACTGTATGTGATATATGCTGAAACATTCATGGATGGATTATGAGAGCCTGAGGCACAGACATGCAAAAACTCCCACCATCCCTCCTACACCGGAGCAGTACACAGACTTTGTGATGCTTATGCCTCTTCTTTTTAAAAAAAAAAGTTGTTTTGCATCTCTATGCAGTTGTTGCATATATTTCTGTGGTTTTATGGTTATTTTGCATATCTTTGTAGTGGCTCCACGATTTGCCTTGGTTTTGTGTGTATTTGTACTGCAGATTTTTGCGGTTTAGTGTCTCTTTGTGGTCATTTTATGCATGGTCATTTACACTGCAAAAAAGCCAACTTGTATTTTTTGGCCTAAAACAGTGATTTCATTTGGTAAAACTTGGAAATATAAATTACTGACATTTAGGGCAATAATGTAAGTTAGCACAACAAAGAAAGCCAGTTGTCTGCTCAAAAACAAGTTTGTGAGTTGTTGTTACTTATATCTTTAAGTTGGGGTTCAAAACAAGGGACAATAGTTCTGCTAACTCTTATTTCTTTGTTGTGAAATTTGGTCATTAGCGAAAGCTAGCGGCTAACTGATGCTAGCGGCTAACTGATGCTAGCGGCTAACTGATGCTAGCGGCTAACTGATGCTAGCGGCGCTGCTTGTTACAGATACAAGAGTAGCCATTAGCGTATCAATGCTAACTAAAAATTGTGGTCACAACATTAGCTAACATTCATAGCGGCTTTACAATCATGCCAGAGAAATTCAGTGTTGAGCAAACTCAAAAACTTAAAATATTAGTTTAATTGTCCAACTTAAAATTTTATCGAAGTTTGTTGCCTTGAAATTTTGAGTTCACCCAACTTTTCTTTTTTTGCAGTGCATGATATTATTAACACTATAATAGATAAAGTTCTTCCCTTATGTCCTATTCTATATCTTATTGGATCTAATCCCAACATTTTGGTTTCATTTCAGCAGAAAAGAATAATACTAGCAGCCTCTACGGCTGCCAAGAAAACCATCATTAAGAACTGGTTTGAACCTGTCACGAATTTCAAGAGAACCTGGCTTTTATTGTTTTTTTGATGTCTGTTTTCTTGAGAGGTCAACAGCCAGGATTAATAATGCTAGACCGGAAACCAAACTCAATTGGTCTAAAGCTATTGCTGTGGTCCAAGGGTTACTTTGAATTTAGTTAACTTTTCATATGATTCTCTTTTTATCCTGGAATCTGTGTATACTATCAGTCTCTATATCTCTGTTTGGGCTAAATTCATGTTCCTTTTTTTCATGTTTCTTTTTTTCTTTGTTTGTTTGTCTGTTTTCATTGTGTTCCTTTGTACTGTGGTATTGTTTTTTTCATTGTTGTTGTTGTTGTGGTTGTCCTTCATATTATTCTGTGTATGTTATTTGTGTTTACATTACGTCTAAATTGTAAATATGTTTCTGAGTCTTTGTTGTGTAAGTCTTTGTTCTGATCTCAGCCACTTTGAAATGCCACACACACGCATTTAGTCATGCACACACACACAAACACACACTCAGACTCACACACAGCACATATTGATTGACAGAAATGACCAAAAAAACAAACAAAATGACCAAAAAAGACACAAAATGACCAAAAAAAGACAAAATTACTAAAAAAAAAAACCCACACAAAATGGGCAAAAAAAGACACTAAACGACCAGAAAAGACACAAAATGACCAAAAAAAAGACACAAAATGACCAAAAAAGACACAAAAATTACTAAAAAAAAACACACACACAAAATGGGCAAAAAATACATTAAATGACCAAAAAGACAAAAACACATTAACACATGAACACTTTAACACAGTGGAGACAGAGCTGACTTCCAAAATGATTTGACGACCCCCAGAAATCATCTCGCGTCCCCAATTGGGGTCGGGACCCCAAGGTGCTCCCCGGTGGTCCTCCGCTCCAGCAGGGGGCAGCTCTCTGATCATCTGCAGCAAACGACCCGCTGCCTTCACTGATCCAACATGGCTGCGCCCTGAAGGATGCTGCTAACGGCGTGAAGGTACAGGACGAGTGACAGGTGAGGAGACTCTGAGCTCTTTGTCTTTATGTCTCAGTTTAACACGGTCCTCTTTGATCCGTTATCAAAGTTTGACGCTGTTTTTATGGATCCTCGGAGGGATTCACGGGTAACGTGTCTGTAGCTGCTCACTGCTCAATGTGACTCAAAGTGAAGCAGCTCAGCGTCGAGCTTCTTTTTAATGAAGTGTGTGTTTTATAAGTGTTTTAAAGATTAAATTATGTTCTTCACACATTACATCAGGCTTACAGTAGCTCCTCATCACGTGGCTGGGTGAAAGAAAAAGTCTAGACAGTCAAAGATCTCATTTGTGCAGAAATCTGATCAGTTTGATAGTTAAATGTGCTGCATGTGTTTATGTAGAAACAATTTTTTTCTAAACAGAACCGATCCACATCACTACAGATAGAAGATAGAGAGATGTTGCACAAAATATCTAAAGGCCTGAGGCTTATCTCATGCAATGGCCTCCAAAGACTCAATAAGCTGGCAAATAATAAATGAGACTTCGTTGGAGTGGGTGGGGGGTTAAATCTTAGTTCTAGTGTGGGCCATAAATGGTTTCCAAATGTCCAAAGTTTTTTCTTTATTGTGAATTTTTTAAAGTTTGAGATGTTGCAACACCTCCCTCAGTCCAGCTGGGTGGCTGTCTAGACTCTATTTCCCTGTTAACTTTTGTGGTTAATGTTGTGCTTTTGAAATCAAAGAGTCCCCCAAAATGTTGTTTTTTTACTTTGAGCTTTTTCGTTCTTCTACTAAAGTTGGAGCAGTTATGAGATGCCTTCCTTTGTGTTTTTGCATGTAGGCCTGTCACCATAACACATCTTTTAGGACGATATATTTCCCCAGAAACTATCCCGATAAACAATAGTATCGTTGTATTGATGTTGTTTTAGTTTTATAACAATATTAGAGCATAATAACTACATGCTTTTCCACAGCAATTCATTTTTTAAAATCTCGAGAACATTAAACATTGGAATTGAAATGTGGAAAAGAAATATTAAAATATCCTGGATAAATAAAACATAAATAAATAAACTACAACCAAAACAAACAAAAAGGACTTTCAGGCTCTATTATATAATATGTATTATATGTATTATATAATGTTATTATTAAAATAACATATAAACAGCTGGAATGGCTGCTTGAGAAATATATTTTTTTTTGGCAATTCATACTGCCTGTCAAACATTTGCTGCATTTCTTTAAAGATAAAACAAAAAAGCACAAAAAGTCAGTATATTGAGTCCAGAAAAAACTATCGTGTCCATTTTTATATATCTAACGATATAGTAATTATCGTGACTATTTACATGCATGTACTAATCAGGATTTAGTAATATTTATGTCAAAATCTTGTTGCTCAGTTGTCTGATTGTTTTCTTATGTTTCCAACCGCAGAGTTCCCGAGACATTGATTCTTAACTGTTGTTTATTGAATAAGAATAAATATTTGATGATATAAAGAAGCTCTTGTTCTATTTTGACAGTGAACTCGAGAGATAAAAAGTCTTCTCCATATTAGATTTGACGTGCTTCTTTTCTTCCCTGTCTTATTAAACTTTACTCACCTGAATCCTCATAGCCTTACCAACATCAAAGCTCTGTTGTTTCTTAATCAACCAAATGAGTCGGATTCACAGCATTTATCACAGCAGACATTTGACTTGTCAAAGCAGGAAAGGAAAGGTGGAACTAATAACATTAATGCCAGTGGCTTCGTTCCAGCAGTTATTACAATGCAGTGCAGCGATGAATGAGGTTATTAATAAAAATCTGTGTTTGGCAAGTGAAAATATCCTTTTCCCCTGGTTCTGTGTGCCCCTGTAATGACTTTGTGGCCCCAGTTTGAGAAAAACTGGTATAAAAGCATACTGAAGACCTGTTCTGGATGAGCGATATGATGATATATGCTGCATTAAACTGCATTAATGCATCATTTGGATGACACTTTATGTTCTGGTCCTTTTTAAGGCACTGTTCTGCTAGCATAGAGTATGGAGGCTACAAAAATAGGGTTGAACATGTTGTTCATACACGATTAATTATAAGTATTTATTATTTATAGACAGAATATTTGGTCATGTTGCCCAGCCCTAAAACCTGCCAGTTAATACCTGATTATTTTCTATCATTAAACATGAAAGGGTTTATGCTTTTTAGCTATTGATTTAATAACATTTCACCTAAAACAGCTGGGTCACAGGCCCCAAATATTTAATCATCTGTGAAACTATTATATCAAATTTATTGGCCAAGTATGTGTTAGTTAACATGCTATCAGTGTATTGTTGTATGATATCGTGTGAGGAGATTTGAATAATATTTACATATGCATGTTGTGCATATATGCAAGATATGCGTTTCCAGTTAATTTAAGATCATTTATACCATGGCCACAGAAGATTTGCAATTCTAATTGGCTGGAGCTTCTGGATGAACTTCTAGTAACCTGACGGCATGTATGAAGAATGTTTGGTCACAGATCTAAATTAATGTGTTAAATGCTCGATATTAAACCATAGCTAAAGGCAGCAACACTGAGGCTTTATTTCTACATTTAGAACCACACTGTAAACAATTGTCTTGTAAATTAACAGTAAAATACTGGCAGCAGTGTTGCCAGCATTCTACTGTTAATTATAAAGTTCCCTTACTGTTATCTACTTTACACTATGGTACTGTGATAAAACCACATACTGAATTACAGTTAAATCCTGCATTTCTTTGATTTTTACAGTAGACTAAAACACAGTATAGTGCTGAAGCTTGTTGCAATATTGTTGCATTATACAATGCAGTCATTTTTTGTAAATAGAGCATATTACTGTCTGAAAGCCAATTACTATGAATTAAGCGCTGTCTTCACTGTAACCTCAGTAACGAAACTTGTCAGGTACAAGAAACTATTTGCTATATTGGCCTTATATAAAGAAACAGTGTAAAAAAAAATAAAAAAAATATACCATATACTGAATGAGTTAGTGAAGTAAAATACAGCCATTAAAAAAGTGTACAAAAAGAGACTTAGAAAATATCACATATATAAGAAAAAAGAGACTTAAAAAAAAAAAATATATATATATATATATATATATATATACACACACACAGTGCATACGGAAAGTATTCATAGCGCTTCACTTTTTCCACATTTCTTTATGTTACAGCCTTATTCCAAAATGGATTCAATTAATTTTTTCCCTAAAAATTCTACACAAAATACCCCATAATGACAACTTTAAAAAAGTTTTTTTTAAATGTTTGCAAATTTATTAGAAATAAAGAACGAAAAAATAATATGTACATAAGTATTCACAGCCTTTGCCCAATACTTTGTTGTGGCACCTTTGGCAGCAATTACAGCCTCAAGTCTTTTGGAATATGAAGCCACAAGTTTGGCACACCTATCTTTGGCTAGTTTCGCCCATTCCTCCTTACAAAACCGCTCGAGCTCCATCAGGTTGGATGGGGAGCGTCGGTGCACAGCCATTTTCAGATCCTTCCACAGATTTTCAATGGGATTCAAGTCTGGGCTCTGGCTGGGCCATTCTAGGACATTCACAGAGTTGTCCTGAAGCCACTCCTTTGATATCTTGGCTGTGTGCTTGGGGTCGTTGTCCTGTTGAAAGATGAACCGTCGCCCCAGTCTGAGGTCAAGATCGCTCTGGAGCAGGTTTTCTTCCAGGATGTCTCTGTACATTGCTGCATTCATCTTTCCCTCAATCCTGACTAGTCTCCCAGTTCCTGCCGCTGAAAAACATCCCCACAGCATGATGCTGCCACCACCATGCTTCACTGTAGGGATGGTGTTGGCCAGGTGATGAGCGGTGCCTGGTTTCCTCCAAACATAACGCTTGGCATTCACGCCAAAGAGTTCGATCTTTGTCTCATCAGATCAGAGAATTTTGTTTCTCATGGTCTGAGAGTCTTTCAGGTGCCTTTTGGCAAACTCCAGGCGGGCTGCCATGTGCCTTTTACTAAGGAGTGGCTTCCGTCTGCCATACAGGCCTGATTTGTGGAGTGCTGCAGCGATGGTCGTCCTTCTGGAAGGTTCTCCTCTCTCCACAGAGGAACGCTGGAGCTCTGTCAGAGTGACCATCGGGTTATTGGTCACCTCCCTAGCTAAAGCCCTTCTCCCCCGATCACTCAGTTTAGAGGGACGGCCAGCTCTAGGAAGAGTCCTGGTGGTTCCAAACTTCTTCCATTTACAGATGATGGAGGCCACAGTGCTCATTGGGACCTTTAAAGCAGCAGAAATTTTTCTGTACCCTTCCCCAGATCTGTGCCTCGAGACAATCCTGTCTTGGAGGTCTACAGACAATTCCTTCAACTTCATGCTTGTTTTGTGGTCTGACATGCACTGTTAACTGTGTGACCTTATATAGACAGGTGTGTGCCTTTCCAAATCATGTCCAATCAACTGAATTTACCACAGGTGGACTCCAATTAAGCTGTAGAAACATCTCAAGGATGGTCAGTGAAAACAGAATGCACCTGAGCTCAATTTTGAGCTTGATCGCAAAGGCTGTGAATACTTATGTACAAGTGATTTCTTCGTTTTTTATTTTTAATAAATTTGCAAAAATCTCACACAAACTTTTTTAAAGTTGTCTTTATGGGGTATTTTGTGTAGAATTTTGAGGGGAAAAAATGAATTGAATCCATTTTGGAATAAGGTTGTAACATAACAAAATGTGGAAAAAGTGAAGCGCTGTGAATACTTTCCGTATTCACTGTATATATATATTTATATATACATGCTGCCCTCACTAGGGTTTGTCATATTGAGTTATTTTGTAATGTTCCTTATTCTTTTCTCATACAAATATATTTAATTCAGATTCAGATTTTTTTAAAAAGGTACTCCTGTTATACAGTATTTATGTTAATTTAAATACGGTTTCAATAAAACTACTTGTGACATGTCATATTTGGCTTTGACTGAACATTTGCTCTCACTTTGGGATAAAAATATTGGGAAATTTATTGTATATTGATGTTCAGCCTAAATATATCAGGATATGACTTTTGGTCCATATCACTGAGCTCTAGTCTGCAAACAGATTTTGTCACTGCAATAGCATCAAAACTGAGATGACATGCAGTCACATAACTCTACACTGCAAAAAAGAAAAGTTGGGTGAACTCAAAATTTCAAGGCAACAAACTTCGATAAAATTTTAAGTTGGACAATTAAACTAAATATTTTAAGTTTTGTTTTTGAGTTTGCTCGACTGAATTTCTCTGGCACGATTGTAACGCCGCTATGAAATGTCAGCTAATGTTGTGACCACAATTTTGAGTTAGCATTGATACGCTAATGGCTACTCTTTTAGCTGTAACAAGCAGCGCCGCTAGCATCAGTTAGCCGATAGCATCAGTTACCCACTAGCATCAGTTAGCCGCTAGCATCAGTTACCCACTAGCATCAGTTAGCCGCTAGCTTTCGCTAATGACCTAATTTCACAACAAAGAAATAAGAGTTAGCAGAACTATTGTCCCTTTTTTTGAACCCCAACTTAAAGATCTAAGTAACAACAACTCACCAACTTGTTTTTGAGCAGACAACTGGCTTCCTTTGTTGTGCTAACTTACATTATTGCCCTAAATGTCAGTAATTTATATTTCCAAGTTTCACCAAATTAAATCACTGTTTTAGGCCAAAAAATACAAGTTGTTTTTTTTGCAGTGTAACAGGTCTGTTGTTGAGATCAAAATGCAAGTTGAAGATGGGTGTGGTCCAAGCAAGGCTGCTGAAAGTGACCGAGTGAGAAGTAGGGAGGGGGCATTGGCCCGAATTTGCATTGCCACTGGTGTGATTATTAAATCCCAAGATGGTCTCTAGTGTTTGATATGGTGTTTATGATATATAGATGTCCAGATCAAGACAAGTAGGGAGAAAAATGGTGAAATTGACAGCCTTCACTGCTTTATGACGCGTGATTTAAACCCCGCGTGATCCAGTACTTCACTTTTTATTTCTGATAGTTCACCCATGAAGAGCTCATAAAGACAAATTAAAAATGGCCTATTAGAGGGACCAATATCTGTTCTGTGATGTAGTTCATGAGTTCAGATGGTGTATATCGGTGGGTTTTTTGGTCCTGGGACCTCCATCACAGGGTATTTGTCTGTGAGTTGTGAGCAGTTGAATGGAAGAATGATTTTCCCTCTATTGACTGTTAAGTACTATTTGCAAAAACAGCAAAGATTGGAGTATGAAAAATAAACATAATCTTGTGTAGCTACTTTATTCTGTAGGAATCCAGTGATCTATATGCTGTATGCCTGAGCGGTTTACAATTTGAGAGAAAATCGGTGACAAAAGATTTTCAGCTCACAGTGTTTAAAAAAAGCTGAGTCATTTTCAAACTGCACTCCTTTAGCTGTAAAATCGAGCTCTGACATTTGCTTCTTTGTAACTGGAGCATTTCAGTTGGAGCTGGAGCCCATACCAGAGGTGTTGGATGGGACTAAAGCTTGAGCTGTTCTCAAAGCCATTTTAATGATTATTAATAGTTTTAGTCATTTTTCAAGTAAAAGCACCAAACATCTGGATGGTTTCAGCTTTTTAAATGTGAGGATTTGCTGTTGTTTTTGGGTTCTTGACTGCTGGTCAAAGAAATATCATAATCTTGAGCATGCATACTTCACTATTTTTTTTAATAGATATAATTAGAGCCCAACAGATATATTTGTTGACTAATATTATTGGCTGATATCAGTACCTATCAGTGTTTATACTGTCCGTTATGAAAACTATTTTTAACTTAATATATAATGCAGAGATTGTTGCTTTGCGTGATTTAGAAATGGTGTTAGCTATTATTTTTTTTATTCCTTTTTGTAAATAGACTGAAATTGAACAGTAATTGTTTATTTAGCTATTTATTTTATTCCTATTTATTTTTTATTTTCTCAGTTATCCTTTATAGAATTGGCTGACAATGTAATACAGTGTTTGTATAATGTATAACAATGTAAAACAAGTTTTACATGTGACAAAGTAGCTCTCTGGGTACATTTGCATGGTGGTGAAAAATCTGTGCACATTCCACATAAAAAGTTTCATTTAATTTCAGCTCAAAAAATTACTATATTGGCCTCCATATCGGTTATCGACAAATTTTTATTTTTTTATAGATATAATTAGAGCGCAACACATATATCTGTTGACTGATATTATTGGCCGATATCAGTACCTATCAGTGTTTATGCTGTCCGTTATGAAAACTATTTTATGCTGTATGCCTGAGCGGTTTACAATTTGAGAGAAAATCGGTGACAAAAGATTTTCAGCTCATAGTGTTTAAAAAAAGCTGAGTCATTTTCAAACTGCACTCCTTTTGCTGTAAAATCGAGCTCTGACTTTTGCTTCTTTGTAGCTGGAGCATTTCATGTTAGAGCCCTGTCAATTCTGGTGTCCATCTCCAAGTTCACTAACTGCCCACCCACGCTGCTATAATCATCCCTCCCCAGCACTCTGAATATCAGGTCTAGCTGCAGCAGGATCTCAGACCCAGGGGGGGCAGATGGCTCCAGAGTTCAGAGGCTTTACTGTCACATTCTGGCTGCAGTCACAGTTGGCTTGCAATTTCTGAGCCGTAGTTCTGAAGGCTGGATTTTATAATGTCAGAGCCTTGTGTATCCACATGTTGCCTGGAGATGGCTGTGATGCTTTTTAAATGTGTGTGCACATGGGTGTGTATGTAATCGTCTAAATCTGCGTCTGCAATGCTTTTCCTTCTCCTCTCCTTGCATTATATGTTGGTGCTGAATATCTGCCACAACAATAAATAGTCTAATGATGTCGTGAGCACTGAAAACGTGTATTTTTTGGCACATGCAGGCTTTAAAAATCATTTGTCCAGACTTCAAATTCAACATATCCTGTTATGAATCAGATATGAGTTTTTCACTTGTAACTTTAGCCTGTTTTTAACCCACCAGTCTGGTTTTCATGTGCTTTAGCCAAGGTGCTTGAAAATATGTAAAACACACTGTCTGCCTGCAGTTATATATACATTTCTCAGGTACCATCTCTGCTGCAGATGCATCATTGTTGTGGCTTGTTGCTTTTTTAGATTTATTCAGAGAGCGGGCAGTTTGTAACACATTCTGTCTCTCCGTTCGAACATGATGGGGAAAGGGAAATGTAATTCAGGGGAGCCAGTAAAGAAAACGGCCTCGCTGGGATTTGATCACAGGCAAGCAGAGATAATACATGCAGGGAGTTTAGACTGGAAGTCATCACTATTCAAGTACAAGGTCCTGGTTTGGATCCAGGCTGCAGTGATGGGAATGTATCTGCTGCTTCAGGAGTCAGCAGTAAAACAGCGCAGGGAACGGCAGCTGCCCTCATTAACTGTCTTATTTTTTGCACTTTGACAGCTTGACAACTGGATGACAAGTGAACTCATTACAATAGACTGTGTGGACTCAAAGCGTATTGACACACCAAACATGACACCGTGTGATTGGCTTACAGTTGGAGCTGGAGCCCATACCAGAGGTGTTGGATGGGACTAAAGCTTGAACTATTCTCAAAGCCATTTTTATGATTATTAATAGTTTTAGTCATTTTTCAAGTAAAAGCACCAAACATCTGGATGGTTTCAGCTTTTTAAATGTGAGGATTTGCTGTTGTTTTTGGGTTCTTGACTGCTGGTCAAAGAAATATCATAATCTTGAGCATGCATACTTCAGTATTTTTTTTAAATTTATAGATATATTATTGGCCGATATCAGTACTTATCAGTGTTTATGCTGTCCGTTATGAAAACTATTTTTTAACTTAATATATAATGCAGAGATTGTTGCTTTGCGTGATTTAGAAATGGTGTTAGCTATTATTTTTTTATTCCTTCTTTTAAATAGACTGAAATTGAACAGTAATTGTTTATTTAGCTATTTATTTTATTCCTCTTTATTTTTTATTTTGTCAGTTATCGTTTATAGAATTGGCTGACAATGTAATACAGTGTTTGTATAATGTATAACAATGTTAATTATTGTTAATTATTATTTAATAAAGTTTTATGTGTGACAAAGTAGCTCTCTGGGTACATTTGCAGGGTGGTGAAAAATCTGTGCACATTCCACATAAAAAGTTTTATTTAATTTCGGCTCAAAAAATTACTATATTGGCCTCCATATCGGTTATCGATTTAATTTTACCCTCTAAAATCAGTATCTCAGAAATCCCGGTCGTGCTCTAAATTATTTCTTTATTTTAAAAATGTATTCAATAGATTTATAGGTTTATAGATTTTTTTTTTATAATACCCCCAAACAGCTTATAAATGATTTGCTTAAGCATATAAGGCAGCTAACTTTGTAGCATGGGGACACACAGTCAAACCTTTATACTGCAAAACAATCACAATAATATATACAGGTGCATCTCAATAAATTAGAATATCATAGAAAAGTTTATTTATGTCAGCAATTCAATTTGAAAAGTGGAAATAACACATTATATAGATCTGTTACACACAGAATGAAACATGTCATGTCTTAATTTATTTGGTTCTTTCTAATTATAATGATTATGGCTTACATTTAATGAAGACCTTAAATTCAGTACCTCAAAAAAATTTAATATTACAATAGACCAATTTCAAAAAATATGTTTAATATGGAAATGTTGGCCTCTGAAAAGTATGTCCATCTATATTCACTCAATACTTGGTTGGGGCTATTTGACTTGAACTACTGGAAATGTACTTTTCCGTGATATTCTAATGTATTGAGATGCACCTGTATAAAAATACAGCCTTAAAAATCAATAATTGTAATATGTATAGATCAGTAATGGCAGCTTCCAGTCATTTGAGTGTCCAGTAAGTAAAGACTGACACGAAGCAGTATACTAGTATAGTGATGTTTCGAGCTGTAAAATATGCTGAAAATGTTCACTCTACAGATTGGATTAATATTTTGGCACAAATTAAATGTTTTCTTCTCAGAATGAACGTCAGCTAAATGTCAAATATAAATTCAAAATGCATATAACTTAATCAGAAAATATTTTCCTAGATAATTGCACCCTGAAATTTTTATGTGAAGCGGGTTGAGTCACTCACTGCTTATTTTGTACATTAAAAACTAATTCAATCAGGAGTAACATCACACTACTTGATGCAAAATGTGTTTATTTCTGATAGTGTGGAAATGCGGAGTTGTTTATTTCTGAAAGGCGCTGATTAGTGCTGAGCTCGGAGAGATGAGACCTGCAGGTTCAGGTCTCGGTTAAATCAGGTCATGCAACTTCCCCTTTTCAGTCTTGTGGGATCAGTCAGACTCTTCTTGAGTTCTTCGTTTTATTTGACTGCCCTTTAGCACTTGGCATTCAGCAATCAATAGCTCCAGGGCCGGAGTTTGATGTGCTGAATACTAATGTAGTGGAACGGCATCGGCATATGACTGGCCCTCTATAACTTTATATCTCACGTTATCCCTTAATCTTACAGCGAGCGTCCCGTGTGGCTCGCTGAGTGATTGCAGCCCAGTACATTTGTTCTGTTTGGTCACTGCATTAGTCTCATCGATTACAGTTAATCTGCAACTCCTAATTCATAACGTGGTGCCATCTAAACAAATACCGCATCCCAGAGTTCCCTGCTGCCTGTGAAGGACTTTCCTCTGCTGTTTATTGTGCTATTAACAGAGATTTGGTCGTCTTATGTATTCAAGGACACCAGTCATTTATTGTGCCTCTAATGGTATTCAAACTTTTCTGCTAAGAGGGGCAGAAACATGAAATTGCTATTATAATTTTTAATATGTGTGCTCTTTTTCTATTAGTGTCCAGGGACGTCCGCACGTCTCCAGGGCCTCTCCTTCTATTTATCTCTTTTTTTTTTTTGCTTCTCGTAGACTTGATGCAAGTAATCCCAGAACTCACACACATGTGACTGAAGCGTCCTGTTACGTTTAATGTGAATAAATCTCTCAGCTAAAAGTCTGACATCCAATGTAAAGGTGGATGCCACCACTAGATGGACCGCCACACTAAGAGTTGAATAAAAGCGATTGTCAGTTTTAGTGTCTCTGGGAGATAAGAATGAATTCTGTCCCTTCCCTTGTAATATCAAAGAATACTAATAATCATGGTTTCTGTGTGGAAATGGGCTCTGACAGGTTTTTATCTCCTTAAAGGGATGGAAACGGAATGGGATTTTTGAGTGATAACAGCACATAAGAATACCTGTAGTTCTTATCAGAGTACTACCAAATTAGACCCCGAGGACAAGAAACGTGTGGCAAGTAATGGATAGATAGATATACTTTATTTATCCCAAGCTGGGAAATTACAGTGTGTAATGTGTAATGGATCGCACATTTTAAATATAAGCTTGTATTATATGTGTATTATATCAACTAAAATCCTTTTAATTAGGGCTGTGAACTCTCAGCTGTAAGCACCATGTTACTGCAACACATGGGGAACAGTAGGGCAGTTAGGAAAGAGGAGAAAGGAGCGCTGCATCGATTCACAAATGGAGTTGGGTGATTAAATCCTCTATCACAGCGTATAATAATGATGAGGACAGATGCTATATATGGTCACTGCAACATGACTTTGGAGAGGGAACTTTTGATGTATGTTATTCAGACTCTATCTCCTCTTATTTCCAATCACCTCTCTGCTGTCCACCTTTAAGTAAAAGCAGCATTATTCCCTAAAGATGTTGCTATAAACTCCTCCATCTCTGTATGTATTTGATTTGATTTGAAACATTGCCCAGAAATAAATGGATACAGTGTAGGACAAGGTCCCTGATGGTATAGACATGGTGTATATAGTCATATTGGCTTCCCCTGCTAAAATAACACTGTGGGCTGTACCTCGCACCTGGCCCGTCATCACACAGTGCAGCACAACCCTCATTTTTTTTTTACTTTCAGCCTGACTCAGTTGTTATTTTCATGCTCAGCACCCACGCTGTGTTCGTAGCAAATGTACTGGCGCCCATCTGTGTGCCCATGGGTGTGTTGGGCTTAAAATCAGGCGTGGTCAGAGCACAGTTGGCTTTCTGCTACATCTAGATGGCTCAGAATGCACCGCTGAATAACAAAAACCTGGTCTAAAAGTAAAAATCATAGAATTCCCATCCTCTTGGCACCATGAATAGTCGCGTTTCCATCAACTAATTTCTCTTTGCATTTAGAATAGCTAATGTGCTAAAGCAGGGGTCCCCAAACTACGGCCCGCGGGCCACTTCCGGCTCGCCAAAGCAATTGGAGTGGCCCACTTAACTATCCCAAACAATCCCTCTAAACATGGCTTGTTTTTTTTAAAATTGCATTTATTATATATTTATTTATAAAATATCCACGTCATGATTAAGGTAGGCGTTCTAATTAAAATTGACCTTAGTTGTGAATTATTTACAGTAGTAGCTCATTTTCACCCCCTCACACAATGGTATATTGCGATCTACGTGATGCCAAACCGTAAGCGTCAAGTTTTCGCGGGCAAGGCAAGCTAACGGAAGAGAGTCGGTCAACAAAATGTGGAAACGGAAAATAGATTCTGAATGCAGAATCTATTTTCACCTGTACCTGCAGGTACAACATTTCAAAAATTAACTTCAAAAAGTGCTCCAGCTTAAATGGAAACGCTGCTAATGTGGCATGCTGTCCAATAATTGTTGGAGGACCGACACTCGTGCACGTGTGGCTAAATAATATACATACAAATTAGTAGGAGTGTCGTGATTTAATTTCTAAACCCGAACATTTATTGAAATAAGCTTTCAGTTTCAATTCAATCAGTGAATCAAAGATGACATTTAAATCACAATGCTCAGCAAAAACACTTCCCGGGCCGTTATATAATCCATATTTAACTCGTAACTCATGACCAGAAGGGGAGATTGTGAGAATATCTCACACTTGGTATAATACTGAAGTGGTGACGCTGAACTTGTGTGCCCCGCTTCAAAGTGTGGTGTTTGTTTTTAAAGATCTGCTGCGCTGTTTAAAGATATCAGAGTCAGAATTATCTTTATACACATTTTAAGTACAGTGAAATGTTGGATTGCTTAAATTGGGGGTCGCGACTCAAAAAGGTTGTGAACTCCTTCATTATAGGACATAAATATAGGCAGTAAAGGGGCAAAAAGCAGTAATGGCAGTTTAAAAATAGATTTTAGCTATGTTCATATTTACAGGGAGGTCAGAGTTGAATAAATAGCTTTTATTTACAGTTTTGTGCATTTTTTTGTTATATAATTTTTCTATGGAAGCAGTCAATACACTGAATGCCTTTTTATTAAAGTCCTTCAAAGTCGTCATTAATTACTCTGAACAGACATGCATGTAAACTGCAGCTTTACTGGTTGGCGAAGGCATAAAACTGTGAGGCAGAAATTCTGGTGAGATTCTAACACCACATGATTTAAAGTAACAGGTTTCAATGTTGGGATTAAACCTTGCAGTCAGAAATACTAGCTCTGGTCCCTACAATAATAATAGTTTAGGGCAGACAAAGGGAAAAGCTGCAGAGGAACATAAAGCAGCCACATAAAGGTGCTCAGCCTTTACTCAAGCTTTACTTTCAGAGACAGACTGTGTTAGCACTCAAATGAATTTTTGTCAGAGTTTTAATTTGATGAGATAATAGCCTTTGATTCTTTTTTATTTCATGTGGCAGCACACACTATGTGTTATTAAAAAATATTTGACTTGGTTTTTCTTTCACTGATTCTCTTTTAATTTAGCGGAGAGATGAAGATGAGAAGACAGATAAAGTATTACAAAGCTTATTGAACCAGATTTGATTCTCTGTTGTTGCAGGTACAAAGCCGGATTCCACTGAGAAATCAATTAGTATTCAGCTTTTATTTCATCACACTGCAGTAAAAAGATATGAAAGATATAAAAAAAGAGAAGAAGACGTGATTTCCTTCAGGCTGATTCAGTGTCAGTATAATTTATATCGGAGACGTTCTGGGACTTTCAAACCAATTTTTATTTTCTTTTGTTCCATTTTTCAGGAATGTCATTCTATAGAAGATCAATATCTGTAACCTTGAACTGTAAATAAATAAGAGATTTAGAGGATCTGATCTGATGTTGGCGACTTCTTGACTCTCCGCCTTAATGAAGACTAAAGAGAGTCTAATGGACTAAACAACAAACAGCGGTGGGCTTCACCAGTGCGCACATTTTTAATAGCAAACTGATTAGTTTCTTTAATCAAAGTGAGCTTTATCCTTGAAGTTCAGTCAGTTTTTATTATGCTGAGACGCACCACAAGAGCTGCTGTTTACAGTTGTTTGAAAATCTCAAGGAAACTTCAGACACTTTATAATGAATGGATGATAAAAGACGTAATCAGTTTTTACATGAGGAGTCTAATTTGAGATTATGTTTTCACAACGGTTTATGGAGAACTGCACATTACGTTATCATGACAGGTTGGATTTTTCCCCAGCTTTTCCCCCGTGTGCTCAGCTTTATTGACATGTTTACTTCTGTCAAAGTTGTTGTGTTTCCATCCCGGGTAGATTGTCTGACAGGCAGCAGAAGAGATTTTCCTCGAAAGATAGGCCAAGTATCAGCTCAGATTCAGAGTTTGGCTGTTGGTGTCAATTTATAAACCAAAGAAACATGAGTTAATGCCAAATCCAAATAGAATAATCGCAAGTGAAGAAATGCATTCAACCTGAAATGTCAACTTGAATTAGACTGACATTGTTGGGTGCTTTTGGATTGGATTTGGAGAAATGGGAAAAACGCTCCAACATTTGTGGTGTTTTGTTCTATTATCGCTCACCTCAGCCTCCTTTATTAGGTAGTAATTTTAGCGCTGGCATTGTGGCACACCATTTATCAAACATGTTTTAACAAAATGCTTTTACGCAGCAACTCTACGCGCCTCCAAACAAATTGCTCTTCTGTGTGCTCCGTGTTATCGAGGACGCCGTTGCCAGTAATTGCTAAAAGGAATGTAATATTCAGCCTAAAGAGCAGCTCAAAATTGTGTCTGTTCCTTTTAAATTACCGCAGCTTTGATTTGATTATTCACAGCAAAACGTTAACTCAGCTCTGATTGAGGCTTATTGTACTGCCTTCAACCATGTTTCCTGCCGCTGCACAGTTAATGCTTCTTTATTCCTTGAATCTAATGTAAATTTGGCTGCGTGAAACGCACTGTCAGTGCAGTTGCGATGCCTTATGTAGGTCAATTCTTCTCCAGCGTTCACTGCTTGGGCCTTGTGATGAGTGATTTCATTTTGCAAAGGGAACTGCGGTTTTATTATTCATACTCCAACAGAGATTGGAGTCGCGGTGCATTAAAGCATGACGTTGTCATTTCCCCACTTGCAGAACTGTTATTCCCTTTGCCCCAAATTGGAATTAAACCCAACATTTGATGCTGGCCCTAATTGTTTTTCTCCCGCATGCACAAAACTCCAGCTTAGCCTCGTCTCTCTGGATGTACAGTATGTCATTTTATTGGTTGATAGTTTTTGTATCCCCCCTCAAACTGCTGTTTTAGTCATTTTTCTGCCAATTTTGAGATTCATGAGTCTCCCTGCCATTGTTTGATAACAGAAGGGGGTTTTCTCACTTCAGATTCAATGCACACTGGTTTCTGCATTCTCTAACTTAACTGGCTCCAAAATGTATCTGAACAGCAGCACCATTTTCATACAATGAAGTACCTGAACACATCAGGTGAGTAGCGTGAAATTGACCTCTGAGATGTAGCAATCTGTGGGACTCACAATGTACAGACTGCAATCCAAACTAAATAGATTCTATTTGGGACTCTTTCTGCAGTATGCGTATCGCCCTAATGCTCTAAATATTGCCTCATGGTGGTTGCACTTTAACGGCTGCTGGATAATCAGCCGCCCAGATAGAATCACAACTTTTCTTGGGAGCAGTTTCTCTCCGTTTGTTGCTCTAAAGCAGCATGAGGTCCCATATATCTTTTTGGTACTGTCTCTTCTGTTGATCTAATTGGATACCCTCTGTTGCCTACAATGAATCATGGCTGGACCTCGTCTCTCCCCTCAAGTACTTATTTTTATTGAATGCAGGGTTTCCCTGAATCACAAGGCTCAACCCTAAAACTTGTATTCGTCCCTTGGCTCCAGTCATTGATCTTTTATTTCTTCTTTTTTTACAGCTATGTCAGTATCACTTTTATTCCAGCAGAGGATTATAGGCTTGCTTTTATGTGTTTCTGCCTCCCCAGAGAAAGGCCAGGAGTTCAGGCCATTCCCCCATCTCCACTAATTGACTCCTAATTTGGTAAATGCATTTTAAGGTGGAGTGAAAAAGCCGACCCCTCTTTGCGTTCATATGTGGGGTGCCACTTCCATCCCCTCCTCCGTGGATTAGTATTGTCACTTATCCCTCCTCTGCCCTCTACTCTTGACCTCCACTGATGCAGAGGAAGCTCTGCTGCAGCACAGCACATCTAGCAGTGACACATCGGAAAAGAGAGGTGAGGTGATAGAGATGTTTTGGCATGCATCCCATGATTTTTCGGAGAGAAGTTTAAATCCTGCCAGTTCTCAGGCTCTTCAACATGTGGAGCATGAGCACTCGGCTGCTGATCCACACTGCAAACACCTCGAGGAAAGTGGCTCTCTCTGTGAGCCGATCGAAGGCAAAGATTTTTTTAATTACTCGTCGGCCACAGAATGGAAAGGCACGGGTTTTGCCTTTGGGTATAGGTATCGATTAGAGTGTATGATGTTTTAATGAGCCGGGCTTGTAAATGATTTGTTGCAGTTGTGTATTCTTGAAAGGCTAATTTGTTTGTTTTTCTTTTGCATTCTCAGTGGATGGATTCTCAGTTGACTCAGAGGCAGATTTAAGGCTCACGAGACAGACCAAGATGTCAAAGATCTCTAAGGCAGCCAAGGCTGTGAAGAAATTGGATGTCAACAGTGTAATCCGGGCTATAGTGAGGTCAGGACAAGCAGCCCCTGGACCCCCACTCGGCCCGATCCTGGGACAGGTAAAATTACTTACGATTCCACTTCTTGTTCAATCTGTCCACTCCGAGTAATCAGGAGTATTAACTTAATTGCAGGAGCAGAGCTTCATTTTATCGGCTGACCTTCTGCACACAGCTCTCATTAACCGCGAGACAACCTGATCTCTTCCTATTCTCACTTTGCCAATCACACAGTTCCCTCTCTGCTCAGTCACATCACCATACATCCCCGCCACCACCTCCATCTCCTCTCATAGCCCTATTCATATTCCTATTCTTATTCTAGTCGCACATCTCCATTGTGCAGGTAGGTGCCACATTCTGCTTCAGTCTGCAACTATTTTCTTACAGTTTCCAGGCCAACGACACTAACACCTCCATCCCGGGCAGCTGTCCATATACATTAGCCTCACACTTTACAAGCCAGTCGATGAGATGGGACTGCACCTGTGAAGGTTTTGTCTTAAATTCTTGTATACTTCTCTCTGCTTCAATTGCTCCGTTGAGACAGCTGAGGTTGTCTTGTTTTTTATTGCTCAGGGATGCACCTCTACAACTTTTTCACCACAGACGCCAATTCCTACTAGAAGAATTTATGTATTGGCTGGTGGAATAATAAAATAAGTCAGCAGTCCTCAAGAGCTGGGCAATGAACAAAGATGGATTGGAGTGAGGGGATAAAAATAACTGAGACTGAATTCTAAAATCATCCTGCTGTAAGTGTTCGATGCTCCTGCTCTGCTCGTTAACCTCCATTTTTATTTCCGATCACACAAGTGTATTGTTTAAATCTTTCTTGTAAAAGTTATATTTTATTTTACACCATAAAACCACAATCTGTTTCCGCTTCAACGGTGATTCAAGCTATTTAACTTTGATCGTCCTTTGCTTGATTGAATGTAGGCAAACCCTATGGCTGGTCCTGTACATACAAATGATCCAGTTAGGTGCTTTAATGGACGGTGCTCATCAGCCTCAGATGCCTGAAAACCAGATCAATTCTCACAGTTAATCCATCTCTGTGACTTAATGACGACATTCGGAGAGCAGAATGGGAAAAGTGAACAGAACTGGCAGAACGGAGCTGCACATGATTAAAAACGACAGGCTAAAAGCAAATGTTGAGATGTCAGAAAGGAGTTAAATGATGTGAAAACATCACATCTCTTTTATCTGACGTCAACTGTAACAGTGTCATTACTTTATGGTTTTCCTCTAAATGATGTTCTCTGCTGTCACCAGCTGCACAACATCAACTATAACATAAAATCAGTTCATCTCTGGCAACCCTGACTCCCCTGCCAGACGGGGGCTTGGATTTATTGCGCATTCCTCTCTGTTTTTTCTTTTCTTTCTCTGTGTTGCTTGACATATTCACTGCAATTTTCACTGCATTACTCACAAATGGGGCTGTAATTAACAAATTTCATAAATTATTGTTTTCGTGATTATTTAATTAAGCCTTGCTTCTAAAAAAAAGGTCAGAAAACTGTTAAAAATGTCATCACAATTATCCAGAGCCTTGACATCTTCAAATAGTTTTTCCTGCCTGAGCAGCAGTCAACAACCAATAATTATTCCATTAGTAATGAAATGAAAACAGAAAACAGCAGCAAATGGTCACATTTTAGAACCTGAACAATCACATGTTGCTTGAACTATTTATCAGTCATCAAAATAGTTACCGATTCATTTTACATGAAGCACTAGTGTAAACCAGTGAGCAGTTCAACCTCTCTCATCCCTCAGGCTCAGAACTAAACTTGGTCCTCATTTCCCTCAAAAATGTTTCATCATTTATAAACGTCATGTCTGTGTCATTATGCAGAGAGGACACAGTTTTCCCTTTCCTTTCTAAAACCAAGTGGCCTCATTTCCATAAGCCGTCACTCTGCTGTTGAGTCTTAGAACTGTCTGTCTTTCTCCACAATGAAGAAGTCAATGCCGGCCTGCCTTCAAATGCCCAAATAAGTTTTTAACCAAGCAGCAACCTCCAGGGCTGAAAAGTGAAACCAATGCTGAAGTGCCAAAAATCTGCAGTTCCTCATATGGCCACTTGGAGCCAGCTCCAAAATTGAGTCAATCCCCATTCTAAAATGCCCTGATACAAAAAACCCTTTTTGTCTCCAAAGCTAACTTCCTCCTTCTTGTTAACTGTACTGGGGAAGAGTTTTACATAGCTCACCTGTTCAGATTATAATAAGGCCTTAAATTATGCAAAATATATGCGTAATCCAGGGTGTGGATGCATTAAGTGACAGGTCAACAAGATCTCCAACTTAAATGACAGAATAGGTTGTTTATCAATACAACACATATGAGCGTTTGTTAAAATGACCCACATAAACTTTTCGCAGCTCAAGGTAGAGAGCGGAGCGTTCTAAAAAATAGTGCGCACGTCATTACACTTGCACGTACGGTTCACGGTTGTAAAAAAGGCTGCAGTTTCTGTGAATTTAGGCTACAAAACCACTGACCTAGGTTTTAGGGTAAAAAAACTTCCTGGTAAAGTGTTACAAAAGACAGTTAAAACAGTAAATGCACGTAAATGTAAAAGTGACGTCAATAAAACGTGATGTACAAAGTGGGACGTGAACCCCGTTCTCCTGGGTGGAAGTCAGACAAGTATTTTATGTTTATTGACTTAATTTTAACATTTTGGGTGCCTAAAAACATTTTATTCAGCATTTCATTGTACTTCAACACTGTTGGGTGTGTAAATAAGCAACTGTTTTGCTTTATCAACTTAAAAGGTATTAATATGTCAGATATTTATAGCTTGTTTGTGCTGCTTCCAAGGGGACAAAATAATCACTGAAGTGATTTTCAACACTTAACGGAGGTTAAAGACATTTTTTTTTTTTTGCAGAGACAGAGAGAGGTCAGAGCGTTCAGATGATGTTTGACAGTGACATCAGCGCTGAAGGAGAATCTCAGCGAGCAGTTACAGTAATAACTCTCACAGTTGGGAAACATCCATTTTATCCAGTAATAAAGAGGAGGATATATGCTTTAATCTCATCCCATTTTGCCATCTTTTATTCCCTCAGAAAAAGTACAGCGGGCCAAGTTTTAACTGCTGCCAAATGTAGAGACCGTAATAACCCAATTTTACTGTCACTGCACTGTTTACCAGTTAGATGTATAATTGATTTTAAGATTTTTACTGATCACGTTTAAGGCGCCGCTAAATCTTCCTCCTCCTCCTCCTCCACACTGGAGACCTCTAAGTTCCCTCTGATCCTCCGCAGCTGAGCAATAAGAGACTCGCTCCGACTGTCACTCAACTCTCAACCCAAAGGTCATGGAGTTTTTCAGTGTGAAGCACGTTCCCACAAGTTAAAAATATCACTGAAAATTGACTTCTTGTTTTGTTGTTTCTTGCACACCTACAACATTGTGTGCAAAAACATGTTTTGTTTTTTGTTTTTTTTTTAAACAAAATCGCATTACTTGACAGACGGGGGGAATATTTTTAATGGCAGCTCCCAGTAGGCATACATAAAAACTCTAAACAATAGCAACCATCAATTTTTTAACAATTCTCTGCGTCTCTCACATCCTATAAAACCTGTCACAGTGACATGAGTGCTGATGTGTCGGCATCAGTGAGCATGTGTGATATTTTGAAGTATTTTTCCCTCAAAAAAAACACAGTTTCCCTTTTCCAAAGATGCTCTGTTGGGAATTTGATCATTTTAAGGATCGGAATTATGTGACAGCTCCAAATAACAGGCAGGAATAAAAATAGTGGTTTCTTTACAGACTTGGACAAGTATTCAGTGCGATCTTCAGTGCCTGACTTCTGTTTGCCCATTTCACCTTTTGTACACTTGTTCCTCAGTGTCCAGTCCAAATGTTTGTTTCAGCCAGAAGCATGTTAAACTGAAAGGGCACTCAGAGCACACACCTCTGCAAAAGAGCAAAATAATTTGTGTATCTGTGCCGTGATCCACTCCAACATTAAATGTGTTCCTTCTTGACCTTTGCTCCACCTTTCCACCAAGTTTCATGAAAGTCGGACAAGTAGATTTTCCTGTAATCCTGCTGACAAACAGACCAGCAAAACAACAAACCAGACCGAAAATATTACTTCCTTGTTGAAGGTAATTATGGACTTTCCCCTCTGGGAGTTTCACTCTTTCCTTTAAAAGACCGTATTCACTTTCATGTTTCTGTTGTGTGAAGCTATTTCCTTGTCTTTATTCTCCTTTAACCTCCACGTTTTAGTGTTTCTCTACTCCTGCTTTTGATTCCACAAACTCAGTTTAGAAGTAGTGGAAATATAAAGACAAGTGTTCTCTTTAAAGTAACTACAAGGAACTTTTAACTGCTTTTTTAACACGATTAGTTTAATATTGATGCCTCTTAATGACCTTAATAAGCCAACAAGGCCAACAGCGAGAAGATTGTAGTTAATCTAAGTGCCTACCACAGTGCCATTGGATCGTATTCCAACAAAATAGGATGAAATCATGCAGGTTTTCCACAACCTCCTTCAGCTCAGACTCCAGCTTGGTCTCCGTAAATCACAGCAACACTCCCGTTTGCCAATATGTGGAGATCTCCTGCTATGCCTCTGACTCAGAAAAGCTGTAAAAAATGTTAGATGTACAGAGTCAACTGTATGAAGACAGAATGTTAATGTAGACTGATAAACTTTAGTAAATATATCTGAATTCTGAATGTGTAAAATATAAATAAAAAACAACGCATCAAAGTGTCCCAACTTTTTTTTGGAATTGGGCTGGTAAAAGCTGCTGATTGGTTGGTGACCAAAATGATTCAGTGCAGTCAGTCAGATTTGTTCATAGATCTACTGAACACCTGTCATTTCAGAAGATGTAACCCGGACACAGTTTGGCATTTTTGATTTGACTAATAAATAAGCCATAATGAAATTAGTTAGTAATTCAATCCTTAAAAAAATCATCCCTAACTGTTTGATGAACTGAATGTTTCATCCTGGGTTCTTTAATTCATTTTATTTGGACACAGACCAGTTTTTTATACCTGTGTTGTCCTGATGTCACCCCAGCACATGAGACCAGTATTAATATGCGTTTGTCTCCAGTATTGCATTGAATATCATAGGAGTCTCACACTCTTTTGCATCATTTCTTTCTCGTGGAATATACTTTGAAGTTCTCCCCAAAAGCTGTGGCGCTGATGATTTGTGCTCTGATGAATGATTTAGACATCTGTCTGTTAAATGTGGCTCTCTCTGCCAGACTAGGTGGGTGTGAGCTGGTAGCAATACTGTAGCTGTCGCTGTGTCAGGGGTAATGAAGGGAGATAGGTTGTAACCAAGTGCTCAACGGAGCAAAACAAAGCCATATGTTTGTCTAAAGGTGCCTCCTTTTGGACTGTTGGGGATGTGGTTGTTGTCGGGGCGGCGTGTTGTGTGCGTTTGTCTCTCTGGGCTCCCGTGCTCCATCAAGCTCACACTGTGTGTAACGGTAAATAAATGGCATTCGGCAGCCGCTCTGCTTTAGGCAGTGGCTCCGGCCCTTTAATCTTAGCCAGCCTCTCCTCCTCGGCTTTTTTTTCCCCTCGCCTCTGACTAACCACCCTTGACAGGGGAAGTGCAGAGAGGTAGGCTGCCTGTCGGCTGCGGGGCAAATTTAAACAAACGAGAGAAATAAACGAAGGAATGGGAGACAAAAAAGGGAAACTGACAGCTTTGGTACAGGAGAATAATTACAGGCTGGAGCGAAATTAGCACATGCGGATGGAGGGGAAGAATAGAAGGAGCGCCGGGGAGCGGGGAAAGAAGAAAGAAAATAGGAGAGCGGTTCATGTACTTTTCTTTAGGAGCAGGTTATGAGAGTCGGTGGGGGAAAATGCTGAGCATTGTATCTAGAGCTTAACAGGTGTAACAAATTCTAGGAGGTAGTCATTTGCTGAGGCTGCTGCCTATGCAGTCACTGCTTTTAGTATAATAGAAATATGAGAAGTTGCCCAACAGGGAGTGCATCCAGCATGCGTATGTTTGAAATGTAGAGTGAGCGAGGGAGGAGGAGATGAAAAGAAAGAGCTGGATGCTGTCTACTACTCTGGTTATCCCTCCGTGTGTTCTCTCTTCCTTAAAAGTCTCTCTAAACCGGAGAAAAATCCCCCCACTGAAACCTTGAATGGATTTCTTTCTGTGTACATTAGTCTTTATACATCCTGTTAATATAGCCTGTAAATCAAGCATAAAGCACTGAGAATAAGCGTTCGCATTTTGACAAATGGCCTCAATTTCAATTAATAGGACCATTTAAGCTCTGGGGAGAGGCCGGCGGGTGCATTCAAAGCCGCCAGGAGCAAAAAAGCCAGTTCACTCTGAAAACATCACACACACTTACCACAGCTCTTGACAGGCACACCCCATCTCTCTTTCAACATTAAAGGCAGACAACACGACAGCACACTCAAGGATTACTGCGAGAGGATCCAAGCTGATGGGGCCGCTGGCATAATTGTGATAAATGACGGCCTTTTGTCAGCGTGCCGCACCATGAAGCAAAGAGCACGCTTTTCTAGCTTGAATATGTGTGAGTGAGGGAGGGAGGGGCGTTCATTCACTTCACCAGCTCCACTATGAGAAAAACATAAAAACATGCAATTTTCCGCGACTCCAAAGCGGGCGCTGATTGACAAATATAGTAGAGCCTTTAGAAAATATGAGGCAGTTATTTGTCCCGAAGGCGTCTTGAATAATTTGGATTGACTCCTCCTGTTTTTTCCCCTATATGAGGGTGACAGGCTGCCAATAATGCTCCTACATTATAGCCAATGAACTGTCAACACTAGGCAAGTATGAAACACTTTATTAGTTTGCACTCTGTCCTGGAGGTGTAGCTGACAACAGCTGTGGAATAACTTCACAGTAAACACATGGCATATGTCCAAGTCCCACATGGTACACTCGGTGTGTACGCCTCGTGGCCACGCCGAGGCTCGGAGCTCCATGAGGGAACAAGGCACTTGACTGCACTGAACATCGTCTACACCTGCTGCTCCGACCCACAATCCCATCATACCACATGTTAACAAATTAATGAATGAAAGGCTCCATTCATAATTCAAATGGAATCCAAAAGTTAACTTTTTCATCTGACGTGAAAAAGAGATTTCCGGGTCGGACAGCTGGACAGTTTTTTTTTTTCTTCTTTGTGAAATTGACTGAAAGACTTTGAGACAAGTACAGACGACAGCAAAAGATGAATTTTAAATGTATTGACATGGTAAAGGGATTACTTACATTGGTATTCTGTCTTTGTAAACAATGTAGTAAAAAAGACCTGTACTGTAGTTTGTTTTGCAGTAGGATTAAGATGATGCAAAATGCTCATCTCTAAGCCTCGCCATCGGAAGATTTTATTTATGGAAACGGTGTCTTTCATAACTCGTTGCCGTCTTGAGTTGTGCGCATTTTGCTGCGTTAAAATCGCTTCAGGGAGGGTTTTAACATTTACAGCAAACATGGTCTTAAAATAAATGTGACGGTACAGTATGCAGCTCTAAAATCAGCTTTAACCGCAATTAAAATATGTCATAACACCAAAAACAGTGTTTGGCAGGGACGGTGGACCATCAGGCCCATGAGTCTGCAGGATTTCTCTCCAACCAAACACCACAGTGAGTGATTGCACTGATTAATATCTCCTGCCAGACAAGTAATAAGTGGTATCGGTCTTTGTTCCCTTTTGGTTTGAATGAAAATCTGGCACCAGGACACTTGTGCCGCCCACATTGACTATATAAAATATGAATGTAGTCTCTGTGAAGCAGCCCAGAGGTTACTGAAGAAGATACTTAATGAAGCTGAATGTTAATGGCTCTTAGCAGTACCTGACTCCTCCTAGCTTCTGGCTAATCTCTAGATGGGGGCGGAGCCTGGCAGAGCTGATTTGGGCTGAATGCTGGAATCACTGTTGACGATTATGCAAGACCATGCACTGATCCAATTGTGTTTATACCAACCTGGTCTTACAGGAATCCGTGAAATAGCCACATATTTGCTTAACTCAAAATCCGTGGAATAGCCACGGAATCACTCACATTTCCGTGAAACTGACACGGATTTCGCTACAATGCAAGTTAATGACAGTCATATCCCGTGGCTAATCAAACATACAAAGTGATCTTGTACATTCACTGAGTGAATATTTAGAAAATAAAACATATATTTCTCGCTAGAAATGTGATCAAAATCCATTTTTATGCAGAAACTAAGTCAAAATATTGATTTTTTTTCACTAAAAATGAGAGAACTGTCTGCTATGTATTTTGTTCTGACCGCCGGATCCTTGAAAGTCACGTGACTTGGAACAAACCAATAGGAACAAATATCCATGGAATAGCCACGGGATATGACTGTCATTAACTTGCATTGTAGCGAAATCTGTGTCAGTTTCATGGAAATGTGAGTGATTCCGTGGCTATTCCACGGACTCCTGTGAGACCAGGTTCGTTTATACTGTTGCTGTACTATAATTTAACTAAATTATAGTGTAAGGCATCTGCTACAGGATGCCAACCCCAGTCTCCTGAGCCATTCACCACCCCGACCTTCCTCCATGTGCGGACACTGTCAGTCTTTATACGACTAAACATCCTCTTTCGCTCCTGTTAAAGTTACTATGGCCTCAAGCGATTGGCACCGGACAATAAATGTTAATATAGCGGCCCATTTAATGGCATGACAACTACTTTCTCGACCTAGTAAAAGGTGGAGCCCCTGCTAACCCAAACCTATTAGGATAACGTTGTGTGAAAACGCCCAAACCAGCTGTCATGTGAAGTGTCAATGCCCTTAATTATGTCTTTAACACTTAATATAGTTTGAACTGGTGGGTTGTATAAAGATTCACCCACAAAATTAGCTATAGAGACAATCTTTTCTTGCACAAGGCTGCAAACCTGTTTATTTCTGCTGAAAAATTTGGGATCTCAACATGGACGCCTATGGGGATTGTCTCCCAGGGGAATGAAATAGCAGTTTTTGGCATTTCTGCATTGGATTCACTTTTTACCCAAGGAGGTTGCCTCTTGAGGTGCCCGCCCTTGGGGAAGAGACCCTTCAAGGAGTTGTTGGGTAAATGTGGGACGCCATGAGAGTATTAAACATGTAGGATATGAGGAGAAAACATCTGCTACACATATTTTTATTTTCTTTCAACTTTTTCTCTTACCTTTCTGCTCTTCTTTTTTAGTGTAAAAAAGTGTTCACTTTAACACTTTAGCCAATCTTTTCAGATAAGAAAAATGTAAGAAGTGGACATTGCTTGGGGTCGTGAGTCGAGTGATTTAAAGAGCTACAAATCAGAAAAGTTTCAATCCACTGGGTTTGATTCTACATTGAAATATTGAAGCGATGTGTCTAGTGAGTTTTACAGGCAGATGGCTTTGAATCATTGCTTTGTGGTACTGATGAAATATAAATCATCAGTCCTTGGTATTAAACTTTTCTCTTTGAAAGGTCTCTGTAGAGTGACAGAGAAAAAACTAAAGGTCACAGTCTGTATTTTGGCATCTAACGGTAAAAGAGTGTTGATCACATTTTTTTGTGACAACCCACATGACCTGAACTCAAATTTAACAAAGTAGCAGAGCACGAATGACAAAAGAGAGTGAGTATATGACCGACCAAAAAAATCGAACAGAATGCCCCAAATTTAACAAATCTGTGGCAGTTTGGGCGACCTTGCCCAGATTATAGAAGGAAATACTAGGTTTAAACATACATTTCTGGAATATTCTTTACAGGCTGATAGATGTGTTCACAGTGTTGAATTTAAAAAATACACTCCCACAAATCCCAGCAATGCATTTTGAAGTTCTTAGCACAAAAAAATGTGCAGAAAGCCAAGCTTGCCAAATGCATTTCCATAGTTTTGCATTATACCCATCACTGTTGTACGGAAAATCCAATACGAGTTATCTGTTTGGATGTGATACCAGCTCTGTTGGTCCGAGATTTGAGTGTGGGTGTGATCACATGCGTGCATGTTCAGCTCGACTCCTTAGAGTTCATGGGAGATGAAAGAAGGTCCTAGGGGCGTCTCTGTGGGCTCCAGGCTGACGTGGGAGAGAGTGTGGCTCTGGGAGCGAGACAGTGTGTGATAATGAGAGGGAGGAGCTTTCCCCTGGGCCTGGCCCTCTCCCTGCTCTGAGCTCTGACTTGGCAGGGTTGAGTCTCCTGCTTCTGCTCCTGCACCGGTTCCAGCTCCTGCAGCACCGCGCTCCTGCTTGTGCCTCTCCCAGGCGGAGCTCAGCTTCACAGCCAGAGCCAGCAGGTTCTTCCCCAGGAACACGGTGGACACACGGGGGTCCCTGTACCACAGCATGCCTGTGCCCCTCAGGGCCAGGGTGAAGATATTGATCGTGACCAAGCTGAGCCACGGGTACAGAGCCTCCTTACGGGGCCCCCTCTGTCCTGGCAGGCCCGTGGCCCCCAGCTCTGTGAGGGCCACGCAGGGGAGCAGCAGCAGGAGGGCGTAGCAGTAAAAGAACACCAGGCCCTCGGCCCAGATGGGCAGCCTCTGCTCAACGACCCCTCCGGCCCCCGCTGCAGCGCCGCCTTGAGCCTCCCACAGCCCCGCCTGCAGGTCCAGCACATCCAGCAGGTCCACCACCACCCACAGGAGCCGGCCCCGCACCTCCTGCTTCCTGCGCTGCGGGGTCATGTGGTCGGCCCCCGTCAGGATGAGAAACAGCGAGGGCAGGCAGATGGACAGCAGCAGGGTCAGGGTCTTCCTGGCGAGCGGGTCGGGCGGCCGGCGCTCCTGCCTGTAGTTGTGGCAGACGAAGAAGAGCTTGAGCTGGAGCAGGGACAGGAACAGGAACCAGAGGGCATTGGCAAAACCACGACGTGGAGATCGCGCCTCCGACACCACGCCGGCCGACACGAAGCGCAGCGCGAGCAGGAAGCCCACATCTCCTAGCAACACTGCCACACACTGCCACACGCCAGGTCCTGGAAGACCACGAGCACCCAGCATGCTCTGCTCCAGCAGGTAGAGGTCCACCACTGCCATCGTGCTCACTGTGACCAGGGTTGATACGCACACCTGGGGCGTGGGCACCATGCCTGAAAAAGAGGCACACACACACATGCACACTGGTAAATCTGTTACACGGACAGAATCCAGACTGCTCATATTTCTCCTCACAGTACCATCTGTTCTCAGTAAAACTGACACATTGCAGGATAAGAACATGCTTGTTTTTTCCAGCACTTATTCAAAAATGTTGAATGTAAAATAGTTTGATTCTTGTTGCTATGGTTAAAGACATTGGCTGCCTAGTAAGCAGTGAACCCCCTTCATCTTTGGCCAGAGCTACATCTACCCTGGCTGCTCAAGCTGAGAAGCCTGTTAAATTGTGGTTTTTGGCTTTTTTTTGTAACTCTGCAGCTCTTTGAATTAAATAGTCTTCATTTTCCATAAAGGTCCTAACATCGCTTCTTTGATTCTCAGACTTTCTCCGAGTTCTTTGCAGCTACTTTTATCTGTGCATTGTTGTCGTTTCTGTTCTTTTTTTGTACTTGTCATATTCATTATTAATTAATGGTGTTCAGGCGCAGCTAGGTGCCCTGTCAAAGCCTTTTCTTTGCCTCTATAGTCTGCCATGTTTATTCTCAAACTGTGCCGCAGTCTTTAATCATCGCAAATTCCCCTCTCATTTCAGATGAATATTGATAACTTGCTATTTGTTTGCAGACGGGTTTGACTTGTGTCTTTGTGTACTCACTGTGTACGTTTGCGTGCAGGCAATGCTAATTTGGCTGAACATGAGGATTCATATTTTTTTTTGTAGCAGCTCATATCTCAGCCGCGGACAGTATAAACCTCAGTATTGACACAGCGTGAGGAATGATCATTGACTTTACTGTGGTATCGAACCGACGTCTCTTTATCGTATTTAGGTGAAAAGCGGCCGCACAGACCAGCGGACTGTCTGTTATCAGCTCAGCACCACTCGGGGGTGTCAACCCCTCAACTGGATCGATGACATTATAATATAAAATCACTACCAGCTCAGATGTGTCGTAATGGCAACAGTTCAGCGTGATCGAGCGAGAGATTGTCAGCATGATTGCGGCCTCTGAGAAAAGCCTGCCAGCAAAAAGTGTGTATTGATATCTTGCCGATGGAAGACACATCACTTCCCTCACTGTAAGACTAACAGGAGCTCTGCCATCTCCTCGCTGCTGTCTGAATCACTGAAGACGGCTGAGGAACTCCAGTGGGTGAAAAAGAGGGTTTGAGATTGTGTGTGGAGGGGGGAGAAGGAGAATGAGCATACGACTGCAAGTGAAAGATTAATAGGCCTCTTGGCTGTCTACATGCCTAATAAAGTGTTACTGCGTGATGGTAATAGTTCATAAATAAGCTCGGGGGGAGAGGGGGTGAAAGTGATGAAGAGGAAAAGACTCAAATGCAGATAGAAAGTGACTTCCACCCACTTACATGAAGACATGCAGTTCATGCGCCAGCCTGGCCTGGATGAATCCAAATGTATTCATCACCGCGGCTATTGAAATATCACAGACATTTGTTCTGAAACAGATGAATCAAAGAGATGAGGAAAGGAACCATCTCAGCTGATTAATCCGCTCGGAGGCATGGTGGGAGGACAGGCGTGGATCATGCCAGCATTCCTAATATCTGATTGTCTATGGAGGCTTTTGTCTCATCGCTTACTGCAACTTGATTACCATTCCCCCAAAATTGAATGAATTTCACCAAGCCGCAGATTCAGAGGATATTGGAATTTAAATTTGGTTTTTCTTTCTCTGGGAACAAAACCCAATCTGCAGGGAGGGAGAGAGGGGAGGATGGTGAAGTTTTACAGCTACTGTTGCAGCTGGCTTTTTCTCGAGGTCGTGCCTCTTAAGATATTCCACCTGCGCCTTAAATTTCACCCTGGAAATCTCCCCGTCAGCCTGTGTTTGTGTTTTGACTCCCTGTCAACGGCGTGTAATTTATTCTGCTCTGAGTGAGGGACTGGGATGACAGCCCGTGTGTCCACTCTGCTCATCAATAATGACCAAATTCATCATTCCCCCTGTCTGAGAAAATGACACCGCCGTTGACGAGGTGAGGCAAGCTATCTCGCTGTAAGTATGAGTAATGGCATGTAATAGTGCACAGGTGAAAGATTCATTTTTATATGATCTATTTTGTCAATTTACCCCCATTTTTTTGTCCATTTTTTTCTTTAAGCGTGCGTGACAGCAGTGCACATGGCTCTTCCTCCATCTGCACCAGTGTCATCGTCCAAAAGACAAGAAAACCTCCCTTTGCAACACACACTGACAGAGATAAAGCAGGGGGTGGGGCTGCCACTTGCATTTGTTTTCTATTAATATTGGGTGATTTCCAGGTGGACGGAAATCCATGTAGAGCGAAGATTAATTTGTCACAGTTTATCTCCATAAACAGCCCTCGTTGAGCTCCAAATCACATCAAACACCAGATCCTCCACAAGTTATCACAGGTGCCACTGGAGCACCAAGGGCATCAGGACAACATCTCTGCCATTATGTGCAAACTAATTAATTAATAGAGAGCCAGGCAGTGTGCAATCCCTGATAATGCACTGCTGAATTAATCCCCTCTTCACACTTTAAAGCCACATGACTGAAACATCTGTTGATTTGTGAGGTAGTAGCCCCAGTGTTGCCTGAGGGGATTTCTATTTTTTTTCTTTCTTTTGCACTCTTTATCTGCACAGTTATCACGTTTGTTTTTTTCTTGAAAATATGGTTATCATTAGCTGCCCCAGCATGCAGTGCGCCGTCTTGCATCCTCTGGCAATTTAACAATCTCTATGAAACCGCTTCTCTGCAACACCTGTTTCATAACTGCCCTATTAACAGCAGGTACTGTGGGTTTATCCCTGAATGGCTGCTAGTAAAGTGAAGCTTTTAGTTACCCGAACCATTCGTCTTGCACTTGGGCTCGATCCCCCTGGCTTGATTAACAGCAACTGAATGTGCTTTTTCTTCCAAGTGGGAGCGCAGTCGGTGACTAATAAAGTCTCTTTTATTGCCGTTGATGAGTCGGGCTCGGTGATAAAGTCCCCTTCTTACAGTCCGGGTGTTTGTGTAGAGTCAGGCTCCAGCAGAAGGCTCATCTCGAGGCTGTTAGAGGGGAAAGTCATCGCCACTGCCACACCAAGCAGACCCGAGTTTGTAGGAACAAAAAAAACCGGCTCACACTTATCAAGATTTCCCCCTCCCAGCAGATCTGGCATGGCCGATGTCTGCGTGTCTGTTGCAGAGGCTCGATCTGAATCTGGATCTGTCACCTCCTGCAGTGTCGGGGGGTCCGCCGCTGTGTCGGTTTCTCTTTCCACGCAGCAGCAGGAGCACAGAGAGCCGTGTCGGGCTCGCTGCTGCTGCTGCTCGGGCGGGCTCCGGCTGTGCGGAGCAGCCGGAGGGGGGAAGTCGGTCAGAAGTGGAGCAGCAGCATCAGCGGCGACGCGGAATCGTTAAAGTGGAGACCGCAGACCGAGAAGATGGCTCATGCACAGAGGAGGCAGCAGAGCGGTGCAACAGCGAGAGGAGGACGAGGAGAAACTCAACTCACGCTGTCCGACTTTGGGTTGTGGTGTTAATTTGTAAGCAGGTTACGTGCTCTGCTCCAGACCTCCCACCCTCCTCAGTTTCTCCTCCTCTCCTCCATCAGCAGCAGCAGCAGCAGCTGTGGAAGTTGAGCTGGAAGATGCTATGAATATTTGAGAGCACCCAGTTACAGTATACTCATTGGTTATGCTAATCATGATGATGCCACTTGCAGAAGATTAGTTGCATTGTTTGGGAGCAGGCAGATACCTTATTTACCCTTCCTCACTTGGAATAGGGAGCAGGGGAAGTGGAGCGAAAGATGCTTGTAGCCTGTAGACTCACTTAGAGCTCAGAAGGCAGATGTTACAACTTTAATTAGTCCTCCTTCTGTCTACTTACTGTCTTAGTCACACAAGGAAATCATCCCTCTGTTGTAGATTAACTCATTACAGCCGGCTTACTGCGCTCTTAAACAGAAGGATTGGGAATTTCTGAGGCAGATCTGGTCCAAAATAAATCTTTTTTTGAAATTGTAAAAGAAGAGCTACTTTCCTCTTTTTAAGAATTTAATTTTGGCTCCTTTTGTCAGCAAAAGATGAGATTTGTGAGGAATTTCGTAGGGTCACCTCTCCGTGCTCCTTCAAGTGTATCTGAAGGTATTCCAGTCTGCACCTCAAGGCTCAGGTCCTCACCTTGCTCGTTTCTGTGGCTCGCAGTGTGCCTGGTTCATTTTAGAGTGAGAGGTTTAATCAGACTGGTGGGAAAGGGGATGGAGAGTCATCTTTCTTGTCAGATTCAGCTCTGCGCTCCGCTGGCTTCCAAGAGAAGAGATTTTCCATTTTCCTCACTTCAGCGTGGGTTTTTTCTTTTCTTCTTTTTTTTTTTTGTTCTTCACCCGTCTTCTTCTTCTGTTCGCTGCCTTTCTGTCACCCCTCTCCTTGTGTTTACCCCATTCTCTCCTCCATCCTCCAACTATCCACCCCCCCTCTTTTTTTGTTTTTGTTCCCTGTGGGTGTGGTTGAAGGTCATTCTGCACACTGGCTCACTTTCAGAGAGGGAGAGCATGGCAGGGAAAAGGACGGGGAGAAAACAGGGAGAATAGCAGAGGAGGGCGAGGGGCAGCCAGGCGGGCAGGCTGTCCACAGTACTGTGCAGTCATCACTTTTTCCTGCCGACATGATTGGGGAAGTTTGGAAGGACACATGGGGCTGCAGACTGTCCAAGAATGCTAAAGGCGTCAACACTGAGTCATGCTCCACATCAGACCTGAGGCTGACCTCCACCAACATGGCAAACATGGAGGACTCAATCTCTTCACCTTCCTTCTCTTTGTGCTGTCTCGGTGTCATCATAGTGTGCGGCAGGAATTAAAACCGCACTGATGTGGCATCTCCTGTTGCACTGCCCGAGTCGTGACGTGACAGTTAAAAAACAAAAAGAAGAAATGAGTGCAGCACAATTGGAGGAGGTCTTCTTTTGCAGGGCTGTATCTATGTAACGATTATTTTCATTATCATTCTGCTCTTTCCATATCATTTAGTCTATAAAATGTCAGAAAATGTCCTTCCAAGCCTTTCAGAGTCCAAGGTGATGCATTTAATGTCTTGTTTCATCAGTCAAAGCTCAGGGCTTTTCACTTTAACATAAAAAAAAAAGCCCACAGAAAAGCTGGACATATCCATAAGCAGCGTTTTCTGCAAATTTTGTATGAAAAATCACTAATTATTAATCAACTCTTCTTGTCAAATCCTAGCACCTACATTGCCCACAATGCAACTGCTGACAGTTGGGTCTGAGATTTGGGTTTGTTAAAGCCAAGAAACCAGACGATTCTGCAGAGTTTATATTTTATTTGCTCGTGCAGGTCCCTCTCCTGATCTAGCCCTGAACAGGTCAATCAGAACTGTTAACCCATGTGGTTCATGACGGCTGGCATCCAATTCAACTCACAGAACAAAGTGTCAAACTAGGCAGTGCTGGTCCAATATGAATCAAGTCCCAGTTACTGCATTGCTTAGTTCCTGCCTCAAATGTTTTTAGAAACACATTTCAGTGCACTATTTAGCCTTAATTTGTTACGAGCCGCCATGTTTTTCCTGCTAAAAAAACCTACAAAGCATCCCAGCTTGCATTGGTCCGTCTGTGCTACATCACACGTTTCATCTCTCTGAGTGATTATAGGTCTATCCAGAGGTATTTTTTGTTTGTGCTTGTTGATAATGGCCCTCGTAAACTGAAAAAGAACTGAAAGGTTCCAGACTAATACGCATTTGTGAATTAGTCTGGAGATGCCAGGATAGGTGGCAGTTAATGTAGCTTGTGACATCACATGGGGTAATTTATCAGATTTGGCACCGCTCCCTCTGGAGCCACAAACGTCTTTATACAACTTTGTTCAAATACACATGCAGACGTCCTTCCCGAGACCTGTAAACAGACTTTGATGTGTAAAATCGGCGGAGTTCCCTTTTGAAACTACCTTTTTTAGTGTGCAAATTCCACTATTATCTTTCTGAATGTTCTGCAAAGACAACTTGAGCTTTGTCAAACCGTAGCTATCAGTTGTTGCAGTCTGACTTTATTCCAACCCCTGCGCTCTCTCTTTGTGTGTCTCTCCTCCACTTGTCAGCGTGTCTTGTGATTTTTCAGACATCTCCAGCGTGGAGCCTCAGCTGCCTGCAGTTCAGGCTCCTGTGTTTCTGCTGCAGCCTCCACACGTGATTAATCATGTGAAGTGGCAAAAAGCACAACACTGTCAGGACTGTGAGGGGGACCTAATGGAGTTGAAAATGGGATGTTTTGTCGTGATGCAATCCATTTTGTTCCACCCTTTGCTTGCTTGCGTGTTTGCTTTCACCGTGCCTTCAAACAGAAAATTATTTTTTCTTGTGCCAGGTAGAACAAGTGAAGGCTGCCTCTATTTTAAGAAAAGATCCAGGCAGCCAAAACACTAAGAAGTTTTGGCTTGTTTAGGTTTTCTCAAGAGACAAGTCCCTAAATTTGGTCCGCTCCGTCAGTTCTTCACTCATGCCCATGTGAGCAGGCTGCTCGGCTCCTTTATGCAGGCCTGTATATTGGTCTCATCACAGTTCACTGGAGACCGGGGGTGAAAATCGTTTTCATTTTCCACTTTTAAAACTAATCCACTGATTCAAGGGTGGAAAATCAAGCAAAATGCATGTCCAGCGTGAACTCAATTTATTTTGTGTTGTTTTGCCGTGTGCATCTGTGTCTGTTGGACCTAAACTGACCTGCTGTTCAGCCTCTCAGTTTCCCCCTCTGCAGCTGAGGGGTTCAACATGAAACCTAATCAGCTGTATGACGCTACAATGGGGCTGAATGTGATAAAATGCCAACAGCGAAGCAGATTAAATGAACAAGGTAATGAAGGTAATGAATGAGAGTGTTTCACACTGAAGAGTTTAATTAACCTCGCCTCCCACCAGCCTCTCTCCATTGTAACACCTTCGTCCCCGTATCGCAGCCCTCCACTGTGTCGTTCGGCCCGGGGCAATTTATCAGGTGGCCTTGCGTGCCAGGGGCAATTAATCCTGCCTCTTGCCCCAAGGCCTTATCCTGCGCCTGTGTCCTTTATCTCCGTGTTTGCCACGCTCCCATAAGCACAATACTTCTCTTGACCTACTCGCCCTCTCTTTCTCATCTCCCTCCTTCCCATCCTCTCCTCCTACTCCTCCTGCTCCCTCATTTTCCCCCTCCTGTTCTCTCAGATGCAGAAACACCTGCGACCACACACAGTGAACACTTCCTCACCATCAGCAGTCCCTGGCAGCTTAATATGCACACATATCCAGTCTTCAACAGATAGTCTTGTCAGATTGAAATGAGGCCGAAGTATTCATACATAAACATACACACACACTCGCCCATATTCATGAGGACCTCCTGCGGCCTTTCCCTTTACCCGTCTCCTCTCACGTTGTTCACCTCGGTTAAACAAACCCCTTCTCATTGTTCAAATATTGACCACGACGATCACTGGCCACATTCTGACAACTTTAATACACCTCAGCTGTCTCTCTCTTTTCCCCTTCCTGTCTCTCCTCCCCTCCATACATACACACACACACACACACACACACACACACACACCATCCTGCCACACCAGTGCTACATCTTGTTAAAAAGAGTTAGTGAAGCTGAAAGGCCAATCACATTAACACGGAAGGAGTGTCAAAAAAGACTGCAGAGAATATGGTGGAAGGGTCAAATCAAATGGACACTTCCCAGATTTTAATTGCAAATGCCTAATTGCTCCCATAATTATGAGCAATAAGACTCTGCCGCGCTGATCTTGAATGGATCATGTAGCAATTACTCACCACTGTCGCTGCTGGATTTGACGGCGAGAAATATCTTCGTAGATTAGCGTTTAATCCCGGTGCCCAGGATCTCAGAAGTCTTTGAAGATGTGCGGCTGAATGTCCTCGCCCACAGCCGGCATGGAAGGCCCCGCCTCGGGTGATAGGCTGCAGCCATTTTATACTGGAGAGCGCCCGGCTCTAATCAGTCATGGTGGAAGAGAGAGGATTTATCCAGCGGCTCGGACTCGAGGATGATTAGATGCTCAGATGCAGTGAGCGGGGTTCGCGATTTGGCCGGGGCATGAATGTTACTGTTCCAGTTCTCGCTCTCTGATAAATGTCATGCGAAGTTGGACGAGCCAACCTTGAACCTTGCTTTCATGGCCAGCCAGCCACATTTAAAGACAGTGTTCGCAATTACCAACATAGCTCCATCGCTGTAATTACTGCAGTTAAACTATTAAATAGCCCGAGGGCAAAATAAAACTTCCTCACCATGCCATCTTCAGAGGATGGGGTGCCCAGACTCCTGTGGAACAGCTTAATTAAAATATGATTACCTGTCTCTGGTGCATACTGAAACGTGGGCAGAGCTCAGGGCATTCTGTCTGCAGTCCCCAAGTAGGTCCCATCCTCTTATTTGCCACTCTTTATCCCTTTTTTTAAATATGTGTTCAAGCTCTTTCTTATATCAGTGAAGGACTATCTGGTCAGGGAGGCCGTGTGAAGTCTTTGCCGCGGTCTATCTTTAGAACGGCCGCTCCTCTGTCTGCATAATGTCTCGCCGTCCGTGCTTAAGCACATTTTAGAAGCATCAGGCATTATCTCCGGCTGGTCAGGGAGGCCCTTTCATGGCATTGTGTGGCTTGAAAGGGCCATCTGAGTCGGTGGGAGAGATCATTATCCGACATGGGCTGAACAGAAAAGGAAGGAATGGGAGCTGAATGTGTGAGGCAGAGCCCGGGGGTTTGCTTTGACTCGCACGCAACATCACAGCCTTTATACTAATCCATATTTAATTAGACTTTCCTTCAGTGCTCCCTCCCCGTTTGTTTACCCTTGCTATGTTGTTTTATGGGAGACGGAGGGAGGGAAGGGCATGGATAGAAGGTAGTGAGGTTGACATGGGATTACTATTAATAAGCATGGGAGGGGAGGGAAGGTACAGCCTAGCGAGGGCTCCAGGGACGTAGCTGCATTTCATTTCATTAATAGCATATTGTAATTCAAATAGAACCCATCAGCTCTGAAACAATAACCTGCCTTCGACTCGTGTGATGTTGAAATTTCAATCAGCTTGTTGTTATTGTGCTAGCCGATGCGTAGAAGCCCCAGTGAGTAATGAGTGGCGTTTCAGACCCAAATGAAGTGACGGGGTCGGGCAGATGAAGCAGCTGATTAGCATTCATCAGGTGCTTTCAAATCCTTTAGTAGAGATGATGTTCAGAGAACTTTCTGCTCCGTTAAGTTCAAATAAATGTCTTCCCCGTGCTGTCATTGGAGAATGTCTCAGGATGACTGACTTTTCATCAGATCCATTATTCGAATCTGAGGGCTGTGCTGCGCTCTGTCGTGGAGCAATAGAAGCTCGTAAGTCCATTAAACTGAATAAAAACCCTTTTTTTTCTTCCCCTCATTTCTGAAATGAACATTTCAATCAGTGTGTTGCCTTTGGGAAGAATGGCGGGTGAAGGTCAGTATAAATTCCAGCAGTAATAATTAGATTCTTTATTAGTCTTTGCCTCTGAATTCAGCTCCAAAGAGGAATGGTGCAATGGAGCAGCGTTGGCCGAGTGTTGACTTAATGTCACCCATCCATTTTGCTTTCGCTCTGGTTGGCCTTGCAGGAGCTGGAAAATGGGAGGCTCATTCATCACTGGGTTTCTCTGGCTCTGAGCACCAACATGCATTCAGTCATAGCTCGAGTGACACACACATACACACACACAAACACTACGTGGCACAACAGAGAGGCCACACACACACACACACCGAGGCATCTCAGTGTGAATATAACAAGAATATCTAAAATGTGAAATTGTCTCCATCAAAATGTTACGGCACATGTATAAGCCGCCACACGCCCGATCGCTGAACCTCTCATGTGTGCAAATATAGTGAGACCTCTGTGAAGTTTGTGACTGATTGAGTGACAGCAGCCCAGGCATCTGTATTCTGGCAACACAGTGTGTGACATGAGTGACGTTCAGCTGAATGTCGGCGATCCCAGACTTCTCATGCATTTTAAAGCAATCCACTTCATTTTTCCATGTTTATATCCTTCTTTTTCCCTTCCAGAGAGGAATCCCCATCGGGCAGTTCTGCAAGGACTTCAATGAGAAAACCAAGGATATGAAGGAGGGCATCCCTCTCCCAGTCAAGATCCATGTGAAGGTGCGTCCATACGGGGCTCGCTGTGGGTCCCTCTAACCCATCCCTGACCCTTTACACTTTGCACCCCTCCCTCCCACGATTGTGGTTAATTTCACAAGCTGCATAACATTACCAGAGCACTTCCATTATTCATACTCCACCACAGAAGTAAGCCTTTCCATTTGCATTCATTAATGAAGCAATGCCCAGAGGAAGTTGGAGTCAAGAAGCATTAAGTGCATGCAAGAAACGTGAATTACTCAGAAAAGAGGTGTTATGAGCTTGTAGATTTTATTTTACACAACCACATATTGTTCGACTCGTCACGGTCCCCCTCCCACCTCTTTGTGTGTTGTTTCAAATCTGGAGTTTACGTCCTTTCGGGCTGAATAAATGCGTGTTGTAATGAGGTTTGTGATGGAAGGAGGGGAAGCCTAATCCTTTTAAAAGGCGTGAATTTATTTTGACATGCAATATGCAGCAACAAGCCCTGGCAGCACACGTGGGGCCTCGCTGCTGCACATCACTGCCACCTGCTGGAGCTTCTCAGCGTTGTGCTTGTTCTCTTCGCTCTTCTGTATGTATATTTAATGTGTGCATGCAACATGTTTCAGCCTCTGACACGAATGTTTCTCAGATGCCAACTTTCACCTCAGGCTTGTCAGTAACGCATCCCAGGGAGCCTTTCATCTCGCTTTATAGGAAGAGTTTGACATGTTGGAAAATCCTTTTATTCACTTCCTTGCTGCGAGTTAGATGAAAGGATAATGTGTGTAGTAAGGATAAAGAGCTGGGGGGTAATTACAACAGCGTAAAGATGGGAAACGGGGAGAAACTGCAAGCCTGGCTCCGTCAAGAGTTTTAAAATAATCAGCCGACCTGCACCTCACTAATCAACATAATGTATCTAATTTGTTGAATCCACAAACATGTGACAGGACTGAGAGTCTGCAGCTCTGCCAGCAGCTCTGTGCAGCTGTGTTCACTCACTAAATGCCAATGGCCGTTTGCAACTATTTCTTGGCAAACAGTTGCTAGGTGCAGTGACCTCCTGGTGTCTTGTCGTCAAACGTGTTGCCAGGCAACAGTTTATGTTTGGATACAGATAAAAGCAAACGACATATAGCAACTTGATTCAAAGAGCTTCTGTGAGCCAGATTCTACTTAAAGGGAACATATAAGGCTCATGTTCAGGTTTATACTATAGTATTTTGGGTTTCTAGTAAAACATGTTTACATGCTTCAATGTTAAAAAAACCCACTTATTTTCTCATTCTGCTGATGCTGCTGCACCTCTGTCCACCTGTCTAAAACGCTCCGGTGTAGCACCTGTCTTTATAAGCCCCCCTCCTGAAAAGCCCTGCTCTGATTGGTTAGCGATTCCAGGTCTTCTGCATCCATGCTTTGATTCTCACCGTCTCTGTACCACCGGCATTGAAGGTGTGAAATGACTGTAATGGAGTAAAGCGGCACTTTCTGATGAATCTGAATCTGATCTGGAATTGGGGGAAAACTTAACAGCATTGGCGACCAGAAATTACAGGTTTCCATGATGTAAGGATGTAGCAACATGTAGCAATGGAAGGACTAGCAGCACTTTCTGGAGTGAAAAATGACAAATAAAAGCTTTGACACCAAAAACTAAACAATTCAGAATCAGAAATACATTATTGATCCCCGGGGGAATTGCTTTTGTTACAGTTGCTGCTGTATGAGAAATAGAGATAAGTATGTAAATTTAAAAAAGAAAGAAAAACACACTAAATATACAGCAACAATATAAAATACAAATGCAACAAGTCTTAAGTAAATAGAGATTTGTACAATTTGAGCATGTTCCAGCAAAAATGTGATCCAAAATTGGGGAGAAATCAACAACAGCAGCCGAGATTCACTGAATTTAGCATTTAATTGCATGTAGCAGTGAATGTATTGTAAATGCTGTAGTGGTGTGCCTGGAGCAGATGAACATATTGTGTATAGAAATCCGTCATGAGCTGTCGCAGAGAGTACTATGCAAAAAATTTGGAAAAACAGTGGGAAACTAGAGGTTTTTGCCTCACAGGCATTACTTTTGAAATTGTTTACGGCATTATTCAAAACTTTGGCCACAGTTGATATGAACATCTGATATTGTAACAGGGCTGGGCGATATGGACCAAAAGTCATATCCCAATATATTTACGCTGAATATTGATATACGATATATATCCAGATATCTTTATCGCAAAGTGGGAGCAAATGTACAGTCAAAGCCAAATATGACCTGTCACAAGTAGTTTTATTGAAACCATTTATTTGAGTGAACATAAATACTGTAGAACAGGACTACCTTTTTTTTTTAATCAAAGCTCTATAAAGTGCACATTTAAATAAAAAAATATCTTAAATAAAAATAGCCTATGAAATAAAATAGGCCAATCTTTTTCTGAAATAAATATATTTATATGAGAAAAGAATAACAAACATCACAAAAGAACTAAATATGACAAACCCGAGTAAAAGCAGCATTTATATATAAAACTTTTTTTTTTTCAACTATATCGATATATGCGATATGGTCTAATTCCATACGACATTAAAAATATATCAATATATATTTTTTATATCGATATATCGCCCAGACCCTATCTATACACTCAGTTGCCACTTTATTCGGTGATGTGTGTACCTAATAAAGTGGCCGGTGCGTCTTCTGCACACCTTAGTTTTAACGAGTGGTTATTTGAGTTATTGTTGCCTTATTATCATCTCCAACCAGTCTGGCCATTCTCCTCTGACCTCTGGCATCAACGAGGCATTTTGGCTCATTTTCTCTTTTTTCCGGACGTTCTCTGTAAACCCTAGAGATGGTTGTGCGTGAAAATTACATTACATTACATGTCATTTAGCTGACGCTTTTGTCCAAAGCGACTTACAATAAGTGCATTCAACCTGATGGTACTAGACATAAACCACAGGAATCAAGTAAGTACATAACTTTAAGAGCTAACTGTCATTGCTACAGGAGTGCTATATGTTAAAGAAGAAAAAAAGAAGAGAAAAAAGGAAGCACTTTTTTTTATTTTTTTTTTAATATATATATATATATGTTAGGTGACCATGACTTAACCGAGGTATACTGGGTAAAATCCCAGTAGATCAGCAGTTTGTGAACAGAAAATACAGAAAAAGTTCTTCTTTAACTTTGGACAGCCAGGCTAGCTATCTCCCTTTGTTTTCAGTCTTTATGCTAAGCTAAGCTCATCTCCTCTCATCTAACAGCCTGGCATGAAAGCTTTTTAGAGCTTTTTACTACTCCCTCAACTGTTCCCACACTAACACTCCCCTCTTCTCTCCCCATTTGTGTTTTCCTTTTTCCTCACTGTGCCTGTCATGAGGAGCTCAGTGCAGTAAATGTTTGCGTTTCATCTTTTAAAATGGAGAAGAACATTTCAGCGACTCATCGGACCTTTTGCAACCAATCGCTTCCACATAGATGGAGAAAAATCCTGTTCCCTTTGTCAAAAGGTCACTGTTAGATAACTCGACTCTGATGACAAATCACCTGCTCTGTGGTATCTTCTCAGCTCAGCCCACAGTTTATTGCCCCGTATTTGTTTTTTATTTATTTATGTATTTATGTGACAGATAACAGATGATCCAAAGTAAACTTTTCTCAGATGATTTATCGATTGCGTCTTTGTGTCAGTTTTTAGTAAATAAAGATCTTCAGCCAGAGAATGAATGTAAATTAAAAGAAAAGGGTCAGAATAACTCGGTGAGGCTGAGGAGATTATTTTTGTTCTGGTCCTGAGGGGAGGATGGAAAGGGCGAGCAAATGAGGCTGGAGAGCAGATGTGCTGCAGCACACAGTTGAACACGCAAAGGGGGGAAGATAAAATAATGTAAGCATGCAAAGTCTGGGTCGCGTCAGTGTTTAAGTCGTTTGTCGCGTTTCATCTTCTTTAAAGCTTCAGAATTATCAAACAGATCTGCAGCTCTCAGCTCTGCGAAGCGTCACACCCTCTTTCAGCTCCTTTCTGGGGTTTTACGACAGAATTTTTTTACTGTTTTGGTTCACTCTCAGTGCTCTCATCAGCACTGTTTCAAGCTGCAGCAGCAAAAAATGAAAAAACTGTAAAAAAAAAGAACTTCTCCAGCTCCAAACAGCAGACAGGCAGTTAGCAGGTAACTGGTGAGGTATTTTCTCAGGCGTTGGTGGAAACCAATAACCGCTAACGGGAGTGAATATTGGACTTTCATTCATCTGGTAAACAGAAACACAAATACAAGAGAATTCTGATATTCCTCCGTATCTTCTGGGTGTTTGCTAACACATTCAACTCAGCAGTTAAACCCCTGTTGGGCTGTTTGAATACATTTTGAATACTTTTCAATTTTCACGTAAAAGCCACTTAATTATGTTTACCAGGCTATTTTGGTGTCATTACTTCCAGCACAACCTCACCTATAGCAGGAGTTCTCAACCTTTTTGAGTCGCGACCCCCAATTTAACATGCATGTTGTCTCACTGAACACAATCTCACAGTTCAGATAAGACAAACTCAGTTGATACGACCAAAAAGACTAAAACACATTAACAACAAACCAAAATGATTTGACGACCCCCAGAAATCATCTCGCTACCCCAATTGGGGTACAAAACAGCCACATGTCTAGTAATCTACCTACAACTACTTAGGCTAGATGACAGGGTAACTTTAAAGTCATTTTTCTCAGTTCTGCACTCTGCGTAATTACTGCCTTTTTGCTAAGTCAAGAAAAAAAAGTTCTACTTCAATCTGAGATAAAAGCAGTAACTCCTGATTCACGTGTAGCTGTAGACATGAGAGGGAAGGATTCCCTCCAAAACTCCAGGCGCTGCTTCAATGAAGAGCTAGACAGCAGTCGATACGTGTTGGTCTCCGCTTTAATCATGGAGCCTCAATTATAAAGGCTTCTTCACTTTTTTTGCAGTTTAACGAAGCACTGTGCTTTGAATTTCTTTTGGGGGGGATTCATCCTCTCAGGAGTACAAGGTCCAAGCTACAGTATGTTGATATTTCAGTTTTGAATTTTAATTAGAGGATGTTTGAAAACCGTATTAGATATACAGGAAAACTTAATGACTCGTGTCTGTGCTTCTACTCAGTTCTATTAATTTTAATAATTATCAAGAGTCATAAAGTGGGATACAGTATTGTGGGGCAGTGCTGTAGCTACTAATGAAGACTCAGAGGACACATTTCAGTATTTTCTGGGAATAATGAGGTTTAATCACATTAGGAGAAGTTTACATCCAACAAATACTCAGTAACAAAATATCGAAGGGTCATCTTTGGGGCATTACGGGGCCAAAAAAAGAAATGAATGCATTCCTTAAATCAAAACCAAGAAATTAAATGTAGTATTTCTTCACCAGAGTTATATTCCTGGAAATGTGGTGACTCTGAAGCATCATGTTGGACAGTAAAATTGTTGAATTGACCATCTGATTAGTGTTCAGGGCAGTCAGGCTTTGGGTTTCTCCATGTGGTGAAGTAGTGAGAGTGATAATCAGCATTCTCAAGGGTTTGGAGGTTGTTAAAGGTTTGTTTTGCCTATCCTAATCTAAAAACAGAACCCTAGCCAACATCCCACTAGACGGCTAAACAGCTGCCAAACACATTAGCATGGAAAAGGCTTTGAACATTACATTAAGTAGCTATCAAGTGGATGTTTAAGAAACCTTTTTACAGACAGTCCTTTAAAAAAATAACTCAGCCAGAGTGGCGTTTTCAACCTCGTACAGCTAGCTAATTTAACTTGCAGCAGCTGATAAAAACTGTTTTCATTTCATTCTCATTTTTCATTGAGTTGGTTTCTCTCAAACGCTGCAAAATCACGTGCTCATTGTTTTAGAAATTAGAATGGATTTTGATTGTAAATCTGTCACTGTAATCACTGTAAAGTGCACAGAAGGAACACAATTACTCCACCCACGTCTGGTGAAGAAAGCTCTTCATTGACGTTGTGCTGAAGGAGCCTCTTTGTCAAGTCCGTCTGCTAGAAAAAAGAAAAACGCCTTGAAGCTGCTGAAGCTGCTGTACTAACAGGGTGTTTTTAGACCATTTCACAGTTGTAAACATAAACATTTCAATCGTGTCGTTGTTTATTTTACTGTTACAGTTTGTGATCGGCATCAGCTGAAAGGAAGCTGTTGCCGAGCAATGCTTTTCCATTGAAGCAGTTTATAAAGGGCCAAACCAAAAGACAAAACCTTGAAGCCGATTCAGGAGCGAATGGACCAAGTACAGGCCCTGTGGAGATGTCACTCGAAGAGATTCATACTGGAGGCGAAGAAATGTAATTACCACAAAGACCAGAGAGACAAAAAAAGACTAAAAATGACTACAAAGAGAAACAAAATGGCAAACAAAGACACAAAATGACGACTAAGAGGTCCAGAAAATTTCCAAATAAATCGACCCAAAAGGACACAAAATCAGTACAGATACTAAGAGACACATAATGGCCAAAAAAGACACAAAATGATGGCAAAGAGACCCATAATAGCCACAAAACGACCCAAAAAGGCACAGAATCTACAAATACAAAAGATCAGACTGCAAGAAACAAACACCAGCACAAAGCCTGTGTGTCTTGCTCCTGGTGAGCCTTCTGCCTGTCTGAGCCAGAGGTCTGCCAATAGATACAGACAGTGAGATGTGAGGCATCAGCAGGCAGAATGGGCAAACTGTGGGATCCGTCCACTGTATACCTCCGTGTGCAGCGGGCATTGTTCTTGTTTAGCCAGACTAACTGCAGAGGTTTCAGCTTAATGACGAGCTTTGTGAGGTTAAATGATGATTCATCTGGTGATTCTATCCAATAGTTGTAAATATCAAAGAAGAAGACAAGGAAGGTGAGGAGAAGAGATCCTGAGATGGACCGACAGTATTGAGCTTGTCAAGGTATCTTTTCATCTAAGCTGCTAAAATAATCATACGACACGTTGAGCTCTGTGTCTGTACGAGCTGAGTGAGAGTAGAAAGCTTGGCAGCTACAGCAGCTCAGGGAGGAGGAGCTTAATGAACAGGCAAATTAATAAATACGTGTGAAAAAAGAACGTTTTACAGGCCCGTTTCTGATCGTCGTTTTGATTATTGTGTCTCCTCAGCCTGACCGGACCTATGACCTGAAGATCGGCATGCCCACCGTGTCCTACTTCCTCAAGCAAGCAGCGGGCATCGCGAAGGGGGCCGGCAAGACAGGTGAGCTGCTGATGCACTGATACATCTGCTCTCTCTCCAATCTTCTCCTGCTGAGCCCATCCTGTAACGGACACACGTCTCTCCCTGGGCTCTTTTTTGAGCTTTGCTCTGATTGATGTTATATTCATGACATGCGGGGGAGCTGCAGCAGAGGAAGGAAGTAGCAAAGGTGCTGTGTTAAGAAAAGAGAATTATGGATTTCCACCTTTTATGCTGCAAGCTTCCTCCTGTCTCATTTCAGCTGTTGACTCCTAATACCACCTCTACATACACACACACATGCACGCACCACTTTATCCTCTTTTGTGAACTCTTTTTCGTTTTTGTTCTTTGTCTGCTCACTGAATTGTTATGTCTTATTTATTCACACCCTCTTTATTCTCTTTTGTGTGTGTAAAGGCCACGAGACAGCAGGAATGGTGTCAGTGAGGGCGGTGTATGAGATCGCCCGGGTGAAAGCCGAGGATGACTGCTTTAAGAAGAGGGACGCCTCCCTCGAGTACGTCGTCAAATGCATCATCGGCTCGGCTCGCTCGCTGGGCATCAAGATAGTCAACGAGTAAGTCCTGACTCTGTGCTCGCTGCACGGTTTATTAATTTCACTGTAGTGACCTGAGATATGAGAAACCTGACCTCCTGTCCTGGATCTGTTAGTTGGCCCTGGTGGATTGTTTATCATTTTGTCATTTTGTAGAATCTACTTTTCTTTAATAGAAATTCCAGCTTTTATCCTAAATTCAATCCACATTCGTTCTGCAAAGAGGAAGAAAATGATTTTTAAAAAAGACACAAAATGACCAAAACGGACACAAAATGACAAAAGAACACACAAATTCCCCCAAAAAGAGACACAAAATATCCAGAAAAGACACAAAATGACTACAAAGAGAAACAAGATGACCAGAAAAATCATAAATGACCAAAAGAAGACACTCAATTACCAAAAAAAGACATTAAAAAAATCCAGAAAAAAGACACAAAATGACCAAAAAGACACAAAATGACTACAAAGAGAAACAAAATGACCAAAGAACACACAAATTCCCCCAAAAATGACACACAATTACCAAAAAAAGACATTTAAAAAAATCCACAAAAAAGGACACAAAATGACCAAATAAATCGACCAAGAAGGACACAGAATCACACAAGAGATATAATAAACCTGACCTACACCAGGAGCTGGTCCTGTCCTGTACTTGTTAGTCTCCTTAGTGGATTGTTTATCACTTTTACATTTGTGTGTTGTTCTTTAAATGAGGATGAATAAATACATATTCTTGCAGCTACAAAGAAAGATGTAACAAGTATAAGTGTATTATTTTGGACCGCTAATGTCTCCTCATCCTATCAACACATTTAACCCTTTATCAGGCGAAGAACCATATTTGGTAATTTCAGCGAGTATCCAAAATAAAAATATTTAGAGAAAAAAGTAGCAAATTTACTAAATTAAAGTGGCAGATCTACAAGAAAAAAAGTCGCAGATTTAAGAGATTTAAAGTAGCAAATCTGCGTGGAAAAAAGTTTATGAGAATTTATGAGAAAGAAGTGGGGAAAAAAACAACTTTTCTCACAGATTCACCACTTTAAATCTCTTAAATCTGAGACTTTTTTCTTGTAGATATGCCACTTTAATCTAGTAAATTTGAAACTTTTTTCTCGACCCCATTTTGATATCCACTGAAGTTACCAAATGTAGTTATTCGCCTGATAAAGGGTTAACATACAAGGACTTAAGATTAAACTAATGTAAGAAACAACTATCATAGCAAAACGTTTCTTATTTCTTTATTATTTATGTAATTAAAAAAATATATATTTTATTTGAGTGATGCAGTGAATTTGCCTGTTGTGTAAAATGAAATATCCTTTTTTTAATACAAATTGCAGTTTTTACTCCAACTCCAATCCACATTCATACTTAAACTTTTGTTTGTTTGTTTGTTTGTTTGTTGTTTTTTTACCACCCGTGAATCTTGTATCGGTTAGTTTTTCATTTCAAGGAAACTTTATTTGAGTTACATTTACACTGTGAAATCAACCGGGGGCATTTTGACCCAAATATAGAAAATCTAAAATAAACCCGCAACTTATTTATCTTTCAGTAATAAAACTAGATGGAGACCTTGGTTTCAGTATGAGCCTCTATTAAAATAAAGGTTGATTAAATATAACAACATTTTTATATTTGTATCTGTCTCCTTCAAAATAAGAGAGTGCCTATTTTTCCCTGATACTTTGTGAAATATTAATTAGAAACCCATGGCAAACTTTTTATCTATTTATTCCATTTGGTCTATTTAAAACTGCATAGGTGGGACTGCGTACTCGTGGGTGTTGTTGAAAAACCACCAATTAAAACTAGAAACCAGTTTATGAAGTCATTAGGAACATATTGATAGGCAAAGTCATTAAATTATAATGAAAGAATACAGGGGCCGGTGAGATATGAGAGAAAGTGTAAATCTTGCCGTACTAATAATTCATCATTATCATTATTATCATATCTACTTTACTTGTACTGTACTATCAGTGTGCTGTAGGTCTTCAGGCGTGACTGAGTATATATTTAGATTTGTTTAGATGTTTATGAGTCCTAGTTTTGTCTTATTTTTAGAGATAATTTGGCTGCTGTCATGATGCAGTTAGCTGTTGGGCTTAATGAGAAACTCTAAATTTTTATCTGTCCGTCTGTCTTTGGCGTAGCTTCAGTTTATGGTGCAGCTGTGATACATTACATTATACTGTGTTACAGAGTGCACTTATTGTCCTGCAGCCCCACTCTCCTCGTACAAAATAACATGAATAATAGCATGAGCACCTGAACACAACACCAGGAACTACAGGCTCAGAAAGTGTCAAGTTACTTTATATTCATAGTATATTTAAAAAGGACGGGAATAAATACAAAAAGGCTTGATCCACCTCAGTACATGCAAACATGATGTAAAAGGTACAAAAAGCAATAATACAAACCACAGTAATAGAGAGAAGAAAAATAACTAACAAGGTAAAAACTAAATCAAAACTGGCCAACAAAGACACAAATTGACCAAAAAAAGACCAAAAAAAACCCCAAAATGACTACAAAGAGAAACAAAATGACCAACAAAGACTCTAAATGTCGAAAGACGGATACAAAATGACTAGAAAAAGACAAATGATCCAAAAAGGGAAACAAAATTACCATAAAAAGACACAAAATGACCAAAAAAAAGAGGCATAACATGTAAAAAAAAAAAATGGTAAAAGAATCTAGTTGTTGTCTTGTTGTTGTGAGCTGATATTTTTCCGGGAGTCTTTTCCAAATATTTTCAAAGTCTTCTGCTATAGGTAGCATTAGTCAGCCTTAGTGGATTGTTTATTAATACCATGAATAGTAACATGAGTACCTGAACACAACACCAAGAACTACAGGCTAACAAAGTGTCATGTCACTTTATTTACATGATGTATTTAAAAATAACGGGAACAGATACAAAGGCTTTAACAAGATAAAAACTAAATCAAATGGAAAACAACTTGCAGGATAAAATCCAAGTTGAAGCAATAAAAACGGAATAAAACTACAGATTAAAAGAGAAGTCATGAAAAATGAGTTAAGAGAGGACTTCAGAAAGCCACTGGGCAGCCTCAGACTGAAATAAAAAGCTGGACCTTAAAGTTTGATTTAAAATTGTCAGCAGTGGAACAGGACTTAATATTTGATGGGAGGTGATCCGGAGCCCTGCAGCAGCAGCACGAGCTGCTTGTCCCTGGTTTGTTTCCTGCCTGTTTTATCCTTTCGTCTCTGCGGTGGTTTCTGCTGGTGCTTAGTGTGTGAACTTTCAAATAAAGGACAGAAAAGCAGAGAAAACCTTCATAAAAATGGAATAATGAACAAAGGTGTGACACACAGCAGCTGTGTCCAGATTCACTCACATTAAATCTCAGCAGGTTTTGAGTATTTAGTGTGTTCATGCCATCATTGTTATATTATTATATACTATAATTATACCACATGGTGTTAATATTTTCTGAATTCTGCATCACTTTGTATTAAACTAGAGATGTGATCTAAACCAGGAGTTCTCAACCTTTTTGAGTCGCGACCCCCAATTTAACATGCATGTTGTCGGCGACCCCCCCTCACTGAACACAATCTCACAGTTCAGATCAGACGAACTCAGTTGATACGACGAATTTTGGACAAATAATGAAGCAGACAACAACTAAAACATCTCTCTGTCTGTGCATTTATATATTTTTTTGTTATAGTCAGCTTCAAGCCAGAGACTCCTTGTGAAGTAGTAACTTGCTAATTTGGGATTTGTCAGAAAAGACACAGAATTACCCAAAAAAGAATCAAATTAAAAAATTACATAAAATTAAGCAAAAGGGACTCAGGACTCAAAAGGACTCAAATTGACCACAAAATGACCAAAAAAAGAAACAAAATGACAAAAAAAAGACACAAAATGACAAAAAAAAAACCCACAAAATGGGCAAAAAGACATTAAATGACCAAAAAGACAAAAATACATGAACACTTTAACACAGTGGAGACAGAGCTGACTTCCAAAATGATTTGACGACCCCCAGAAATCATCTCGCGACCCCAATTGGGGTCGGGACCCCAAGATTGAAAATAGCTGATCTAAACAAACACTAGATTATTTATTTATTTAATTAATCATATCAGTCTGCTGCACACAGACTCTGCTCCTATTAACTCCTTCTACTTTTACATTACAGATTTTGCCTCTGTTTGATCTTATATAAATAGTTTAGTTTTATTTTTTTACCTTATTATTTATTCTTTTGCTTCTCTTTGTGCTGCTCTTACAACCTAATTTCCCCTCTGCTGATCAATAAAGTTAATCTTATTTTATCCAAAGAATAAAATCAGTATGCTCATAAAAAATTGATTGATTTCTGAGCTTCCTGTTGACGGATACTTCTCTCCCACTGTGCAGTAAACAAAACCAATGAAGGAGCTG